>NW_009912216.1:27678-45146 GCF_000696875.1 Nestor notabilis
AGAGAAATTTTGTGAATAACCAGTGAAAGGAGCCCTGGAAGTATGCACCTGCGATGAATGGCTCTCTGCCTGTTGGCAAACCAGTGTACAAGACATTCCGAAGGCTGAATACAGTCAAGGGACTCGTGATCTGCTAGAAGGATGAGCATGGGAAAGGGAAGAAATTTTATTCATTTAATACATTGTTTGCCATGAGTTATTTTCTTGTGTCTGTTTCTGACAGTAAAATCAGTTATCCTGTGACATAAACTTCCACCAGGACCTTCCTACTTGATATATTTAAAGCTAGGTTAGAAGGAGAATAGGTTTGATTATCAATAGGGAGCAAGTCTGCCTTAGCAGGGCAGGAGCTTAGCTGAGCTGTTGCAGAGTGCCCATTTCTAGACCCACGATGCCATTTAGTTTTGTTTTGAAGAACAGGGGCTGGCAGGGCAATCCTGGATAGCAGGCGGGACAAACAGCAGGATGCAAAACCACTTTGTTCATTAGCTGGCTTCAAGTTCGGAGTTCTGTACAGAACTAGATACTGTTTTCAATGTTCATCTGGCAGGGATGGCTAAAAAGGCTGATTGTGCATAGGAAAGTGTGCATGCACAGGAGGACAAGTAATGCCCCCCAGTTAAACTAAATGTCCCATTTTTCTGTTCTTCCCCATTTAGTTGGGAACAAATGATTTCTCCTTTACAGTTTTCCTTAGAGATTAAATCATCATTTTCTCTACCCACTGAAGGCAAGAATACTTTTTGGACCTTAAAAAATAAGCTGCTACTGAGCAACCGTCGCTCCTGAATGGACACTGAAGTATCGCAGTGGACACTAATGGACTTTGATCTTCCTGACGCTCTGCTCTATCTTCTCTGTAATCATTTTGTTGTGACAATTCAGTCCTAGAAAGCCATGCATATTTTTTTCTAACTTAAACAAACTTTGGGAAAATGTTGATTACTTCCTTCAGGCTGCTTTACTCCAGAAGAGTGTTAATGTGGGTAGGCATCATGCTGCCTCCTGCTGCTGCGAAGGATAAAGTCTCGTGCAGAATTATTGCACATTTTGGTACAAAGAGCAGAGAACACACTACTGTCTATGAATTCAGAATGGTTTTCAGAGCAAAGGGCTTTAACCAGGGTATTTTCATCCCCTCTCAACTTCTGGTATTCCTCCAGGGCAATGTACTCGCTGTGGTGCAGTGACCAAAGGGGACTACGATGTCCTTTAAACTGCCAAAGTCCTCACCTTGCAAAGGTGATGGTCCCAAGTTGGGAACAATGGAAGGTGCTCTCACAGAGATGGCAGACACTATGACATTTACAAAGAAGGATGAGAGCAGGCTCTCTCTGTCAACAGCAATGATGCTGAGCAGGGCCAATTCCCATCAGCATTAAATCAAAGTAGCTTACTTCCCTAAGCAGGTACTTTGTTTGGAGAAGAGCTATTGCTTTGATTTATACGTCAACTGGAAGCTGGTGTTAATTTCTATCAGCTTTCTCGTGTGCCTTAAAGTTTCAAAGTGATGAAATATTTGCATATATATTAGGGAGGATACTGCAATGGCTCTTTTATGAGTGCATCCTCACATTTTTATTGCATATTGCAGGTGATCATTTTGAAAGGAAAAAATGAGTTTGCTGCCACGTTTCTTATGATATCTTCCAGAATACATTACAGATCCTAATTGACACCATTATTTCAAAGTGCCCACAGACTCAGGTTGTTTTATAGGCCTATAAAAACAATTCATTATTCCCCTCTGCTGAATTTAAGACAATGTTATTTGTATATGATAAACTGGTTTACAGCTACATCTTGGAAAGGAAAACAAAAGGCTGTCAATGTTCAAAGGGAAGAAAATATATTAGAAAATGAAGATATTACTTGGATTCTGCCTACCTGCTCAAGTTTTTTTTTCCTTCCCAAGTTTAGATGAATACCTGTTGCACTTACAGAATTTTAGAACTATCATTAGCATAGAGAAAAGAACAGAACTGCTCACTATTTGGTATTTGTTTGTTCATTTGTGTTGAGCAATAAGAACACAGGAATTATTTTCATTTATTATGTAAGACCTTTGTATCTAAGGCAATTTACACACTTAAACTGAGCTTACGCATGTTGCTGAAAATGATAAATATTTTTCATTGCTTTCCAGTAGTGTGTTCGGCAGTTTTTCTCCCCTGGCTTCTATTAAAGTGCCAGGACATAGTCATTATTCCTAATTCCCATATGTGATTTAACTAAACAAAAATATCTTTGCCTTAGTATCTGCCTTCCCCTCTTGCAACTGCCTGTCCTTTGCTTTTCTGAGTAGGGTGTAGATCTATTGACAATGAATTCAGCTGTGCCATTGAAGTCTCCCTTACATTCACGTACATTGACCACTGTGTGAAGATGGAATAAGTGGGCACAGCCACTAATGGAGTATCCACAGTTATTTTAAACCCAAAGTAAGTGTACTGCAGTGCAGTCCTTCATGTACATGAAGGGAAGAGAAGTGGTTTGTGATGCTGGTCCTCTGCACAGCTCTGCTCACAGGCAGCTCTACCCTGTAAGAAAGGAGATAACCATTCTTGTTGTCTTGGTCAAGAGAAAACCTAGGCAGCTGAAATATCCAAGAGTTCATTAAAAGCCTGTGCCCATGTCCTCCTTTTGTCCCCAGTCCCTTTGTCAGAAATAGTCACATCCTGTTGCTTTTTACCGACACTGCTCCTTCATCAGGACTCACCACCCTCTTCAATCAGCCTGGGAAATGCCAGAGATCCATCTTGGAGTGCATCAGTAAAAGGACTTGAAGACCACAACTGCACTCCAAGATGGATTGTTGTGGTCTTCAAGTCCTTTTACTGATGGTCACAGGATGATTTCTCTGGCTTCAGGGCCACTGCCGATCATTCCACAGCATCCTACCTACAGCAGCAGTTTGGCATGCAGCAGGCAAGTGCCTTTCTCTGCCTAGGTGTTGTGGCTTGTCGGTGCAGGGGATTCTGCATGGGGGGGTCACTCTGTGTGGTGCCCAGGTCCTCTCCTCCAACACCAGTGACTGAGGAGGTACATGCAAAACTGTGATCATTTATTCAAACTCAGAAGCTTTTTTTGGACATTTCTTAATGAACTCTTCTGGTGAAAGTAGCATGAACTTCTTGCTTCATACGAGGTGAATTATACAAGTAAAGATGAAGGAATTGGATATTCTGAAGGGTGAATAGTATTGCACTGTAAAATTAGCAAGCCTTAATCTAATTAATTCTGCAAGCTGGCTGGATTTCTCATCTAGCCAGCCATGGGAGATACCACAGAGACTTGAAGTAGGAGCGGTAATTGCCAAGTAGTTCTCAGGTCTTTCTGGTTTGTTCCACATCTTCCCTATTCAGGGACGTTTATACCCAGCCTCAGCCCAGTTTCCCCTCCACCCCCTTCCCTGGCAGGGTATCCTGGGGTCATAGCACCCACCCATAGGGATCCACATCCCATGGAACAGCAGGTTTTCTGTTTGAAAATGGTCAGGGACTATTTTTAACTGCTAAGACTGGTAATGAACTATATAAATAATCTAAAAAAATACGAGCCTTCATATGCTGCAGTCCTAAACTTCACTCTGAAGATCACGAGCTTTCATGAACAGTGACGTATTTTGTTAATTTCTTGTCCATTTCTCTCCCCAAAAAGCTTTAAAAACCCAAAACAGAAAATGATGGAGCTGACAACCATGACCTCCCCTTCTAACTTAAGCTGGCTCCTAAAAGCACTTTTTCTTGCCTTCCCTAATATGAGCATAATTTTCTTTTTTTTAGAACACCATGGTAATCAACTCGTGCTTGTGACCTGCTAACAACAAACACATTTAAACATGATGGATCACTGTGGTTTAGCAAAGGTCTGTCTGTGCTCCAAATCTATACACGTCAATTCTGCATAGCAAAGAATCTGCACTTTTTCCAGCTGTTGAGAGCACTTAAAACCATTGGTCTGAGGAAACGGTTTAGTTGTTATTTGATTTATACTTGCAATTTTGCAAGTGCATTGAATTTTCAAACTTAGCATACATGCCCAGAAATACTCTCAAAACTACACGCTAATATATTTAGCACAATGGCCCAAATCTCTCTCAGTCTTTTAAATTAATACCTGAAGAAGGGATATAAATCATTAAAAATTGTTTTATGAAAATCATCCTCAACAAGGCAGATTCTTCAACTAGAGTGCCAATAGCAAAGCCAATAATAGAGCTGGGCCCGTTTCCACCAGATCAACAAGTCTACGTTTTTGCTCTGTACTTGCAGATTTGATTTTCCATTCATACAGTGACAGACTGAAGCAAAATATGCACAAGCCCTCTTCAGCTGGAGACAAACGCAGAGCAGCCAACATTGTTACAAGCAGGAGATTACAGCTGACCCAGAAATAAGCTGCTGCCTATGGAACATGGGAATTCTTGTTTTGAGTCTTGGCTATTGAAGGGACAAAGCGGTCAGGGCTGATGTCTGAGTTCTGCTGTTTATGCACCACAAGCTGCAAGACCTGTGCAGGTCTCCTCAGAAATCCCACTTTAAGGATGCTGCAGATAGCAACTATTGCAAAATAAATGCACTTTCTATGCCTCTCTGCAGTCCTGCAGGAGGTTCACAGGGAGCAGAAGACACTGTACATCTCACAGCCTTTATTCCTTGGTAGTCATGAGGAGCGTTACAGTGCTCCATGCTTTAGAAGTCAAAAAGCTTGTCTTCTCCCAGCCAAGTATGCGGCTGCACTTATCCGACTGAGTCACCCCATCCTCTTTCCTGGGAATTTCCAATTATATAAGATACCAAAGTTACATGCATATCGTATTGTGTAAGGTTGTATGTGCTGAAACATGAGTGGTGGAGCTGGAAAACAACGTATGCTAGTGCCAGAAGCAATGAAAGACACTTTTCTCAGAGCTTTACAAAACAAAATGCCTAATACTTCTGTCTCATGTTTCAAGTATTTCCCCTAAAAATAAAACTACCATTTTTTTTCCCCTGGAGAGGGAAAATTATTTCTGAGAAAATATTTTTTTCTTAGTAATTGTTATCAAATGTTTGTCTGGATTAAACGCTTGTAAAAATATTTATTCATCTCCAAAATGAAGCTCCTGTGTAACAAAAATAAATATAAAGTCACTTGACCTGGATTAAACTATTGGCTCCTTTGAAATCTCAGAAATCTTGCAGCTCCCAGCGTCTAACCTGTCTCTCAGATGGAATAAGCTCATCTTTTCCAATGGCACTTAAAACTACACCATCAACAACTATTACATGAGATTTTTTTATTGCCCTTTATGTCTTCCAAGGCAAGAACTGTGCACATAGGACAGTACTTTGCTTTGACACAACTGTGTTTTTAAATGCACGTGCTGTTATTTGTTGATACTCTTGCACATGCTGGAGGTGAGGCTTGGGATGGTCTTTTCTTTTGGTGGTAGTGTCCAACACGGTCTCACAGAACAGCTTTTTCTTCTGACTTCTTTCCCTCTGGCAAATGAGCCACTATTCCATAGGGAACAGTGCTGCCCAAGAGCTCCACCTTTGAGCTACAAGGTAATGCAAGTGAAATGCAGCAGTAGCCTGCAAACATGCTTGGTTTTTCACAGCCTGTATCAATAAACTGATGATTCTGAGCATATGATTTTTGCACATTATCCAGAAGTTTTTATAATAAAAAAGATATATTGGTTTACATTTTAGGCACAATTCACACAGATTTAATACCTTTTCCCTGTGAATGTTTCCCTGATTTGATTTATGTGATAGAAGTCCAAGATCCAAGTCACTGAAATGCTGAGCATCCGTGGTGTGTGTATTTAAATGTATACTTTGCACAGAATTTCCCCTTTTTACAATAGATTGAAGTAAAATTCAAGAGGTGAATCAGTCCCTCACTGATACTGGAGGTCTACATGTACACCTATGGCTTAGATCCATCATTAAAAACCAATTAAAAACAGGATTACAAAGAAATACCTTTATTGCTTTTCTAGTACTGGTGATGAATGTTTAGTTCACGGTACAGTATTTATCAGGTGAACCTCCCCACTTCTAATAACCATGAACTTGTCCTCATGCAGATTTCAAAATTCTCATTTATTTTGGTATGCAAAATACTATTGTAAATAAACCACAAATCATAAATAATTGTACTTTGGTGGTTATTCTAACAGTTTTACAGAATCTTAATACAACTGCGGCATTTGGTTTTTCTTCCATAACTAGATGGATCATGGATGTAGCTATACAGGGCCAGATCCAGCTCTAATGTAAGTTAACTTACTTCCTCCCCAGGGAGCATAAGTGGGATTAAGTCCTGCCCCTTCTCACTGGAAAGCAAATTTATCTATTAAATGTAAAAACTTTATCTGTTCAAGTATATAAACTGAAGTTTTCGCTGCTTCTTTGGCTGCATAAGGGACATTTGAATCCATGGCAGTATTAAACATTTTTATTATTATTGTTCTCACTCATAACCAGGAGAGCTGCTGCGCTCCTGATGAGCTGGAGGAGTGACAAACCTGGTCCCTTGCCATATGAATAAATAATCCCTCCTGATTGAAGTGCACAGGTACTCCGTAATGTGCACCTACGAAGATGCTCTGCATAGGTTAACAATGCCAGGGCTGCAGTACAACTTGATTAATCAAATATTTGAGGAAAATGCGAGGGAAAGCACTCCACGTGTAAGAGGGGGAAATATGAGAGGAGGCTTAACAACACCTCTTCTTATTACCAGCTGAGCTGCAGAGAGGCACTGAAGATACCACCTTCCTCATGCCTCGATTTCACTCTGTGTAAAATGGAGAGTCCTATTCTTTAAAGATGCACACACATTTCGTTTTTCTTTTATCCTTTACTAATATCAAGTCAATTCATTTGACGTTAATTTGATTTCAAGAGCCTCAAAATACCATAAAATAAACACTTTTCTATTTATGTGTGGGTCCTTTAAAAAGAGCTGGTTGTTTTCACCTTGCAAGGATAAATATTTAGTTTTCCTACAGCAGCCTCTTTCTTCAAATGGGATAGTATGTTGTCTAACTTGCTAGTGCTGTACAGTCACCTATATTTCACTCCACTAGTATTTCCTTCCCACACCAGAATTGAGATTTCTTATGAGGAATAGTCAAGCTGTAAAGCATTAATACAGGATAAACCTGGGTAACTCTAGATGAACCTAGATAAACCTGCTGGCCACTTTCCACCCTTTGATTTCCCTTTGAATTCTTGTTTTTGATAAAGAATAATGAAGTGATTCCTCTAAAGCTGGTTTCACAGTTCAAAAAAAAACCCCAAAAGCAGAGGACATGGCTCTCTGCAGCTCTGTGTTTTCTCTCCAGCTAAAGCTGGGTGACCTACAATTTTATCTGGCTCTGATAGGGATAAATCACTCCAGTTAGGCGCATTCAAGGGATTTGCAGGAATGGCTTTCTGAGCACCCAGAACAGAAGAACGCTTCCATTGCATCCAAATAATTGCTGGTAGTATATCTACGTGAGAGACATATACACAGAACATCTGCTCGGGAAAGATGTCCATCTGCAAAGAGAAACCCATACCTTGAACCTGAAGGAAAGGGATAAACCACAGGGAATGTGATCAGGATAAATGGTCTCCATTGTGTCTGCAGGGAGATTATCTCTATGCTCCAGGCTGTGAAGAGGGAATGAGGTTTGTTAGGCACTTTTGGCCATTGCAGGAGGTGTTTTATGGTGAATTTCAGTTAGCAATGAACTCTTATAAATAAAGACATGAGATCCATGGACTCAAGCCAGAGGCTTCTTTTCTATTCAAATTCTTCCAGGTTTTATTAGTGCTAGTGGCTCATAAGTTATTGGTGTTTCCTTTCGCCCTTCATGCTATTTGGACTATTCTCTCCTCAAAGGTACCCCCAAGACCCTGTACTTACCCTTGGCACAGCCAAGGACTGATGAGCTCCCTGAAGACATAGCTTCCCATACGTCCTCCTTATTTGTGCCCTACTAATTCATTCTAAAATGATACCTCCTATAGAGCAAACCTTCTCAGAGCTGGAGCCTTTCCTTGGTTGCTTTATATCTTTCCCAAACAGCTCATGCTGACCAGGGCTTTTACCATCAATTTGTCTCATTCATGGTATGTGATGTAGCCTGCTTCACCTTCCCAGTTAGGGCTACTTGCAGCACCTACAGAAAGTAAACTTCTCTCTTCTCTACAATGTCATTCTACCACTATTCTTCATTCAGCTCAGCCTCTGCAAACATTCTCCTTTTGCATATGAATGCTCATTGTGACTAGTGGCACACAAAGGGGCTCAATTTTTCTTACAGCTAGCTTCCTGTGCATATGTTTGATATGTTCCCTGGGATAAAATATGTTACTGGGCTCTGTGGTTCTGCTCTGGTGCCAAAGAAAGCCATAATGTATGGCAGCAATTTGAATTTACAATTCCAACGAGGAATTTTTGAAACAGAAAATACTTCCCAGAATTTCAGAGCAGTGGGGAATAAAATGACGTTTTCTTTCAAAAGTTTCTTTTCAGAACTTTCTTTCACATTGCCCTGGAGGAGCACAGCAGGAAGAGGGTGCACATAGGAGCATTTGAGAAAAATAGGGTTCAAGAGGACTATGACACTAAAAAATTACTTGCTTGGAGGAATGCATGCCTTACTTTTCTGAAAGCTGAAGTGTTCTCACTCCTCAAAGGTGCAATATGGCAGGCAAAAACCACTGGCTCCCTTCTCCAGCTGTGCTGACGCCAAGGTGGTGTCAGTCCTAGTGCAGCAGTGCACATCTCATCTATGTTCTACAATGGTCTAGAAAACTCTCAGACCCCTATGAACATTGCTGCCCGCACAGTTTTAGGGCCTGAGCAGCTGTGCTAGTGCTGGTGAATAGAGGGCTTGGAGGGTTTTGTTGTTTTGCTACTTTGTCCTAATCTAGTTATTCATGGACCTCAAAGCTGGACTGCAGAGAATGTTTGCCAAAGGGAAAGAACTTTGGTTAATGGTTGGGTATTACCACTGGTGGTGGTAAGAACTCCAGAACTGGCTGCTGTGCTGGGAACAGATGTCCAGTGGGGATCATTTTTCTTTCCAAGGTCATTCAGTAACCACCATTGCAGTTAGGCTCCCTCCTCCTTCCATCCACTTGCTGGTAGGAATTGCTGAAACTCAGTTTCATGCTGTGCCACACTGAATGCATGCACCTACACAAGTAATTGTGATAATTTCCCTATAGCAGAACCTCATACTAGATTAGGAATAATTTCACAGGTTCCTGCTGCTAACAGAACATCCCTCTTTTAAATTCCCTATCCATTAAGAAGAAGTTTGTTTCCAGACTGAGCTTTGCAAAGCTTCAGCTTCTGGCTCTCAATGGCTTCTGGCTCCAGCACTCACCCGTTTCAGTTGTGGGGACCTGACCCCTTGCCTGAATTTCCTCAGATGAGGGATGGACAGAGAATCTGCAGTGCCCAGTGGGAAGCAAGCACTCATTGACATGCCTTAGTCCTGCCCAGGGAAGGGCTGTCACACCTGAGGATAGGGGCAGATGCTCCTGAACACCACTATTCATTTGACTGATGGCTCTGAGTAAGCTCCAAAGTACTATATGTAAAAAAAGAATCATCTCTAATTTTCTGGCCAAAAATTAAGTTTCAGAAAATGCCTGGATTAAAAAAAAAAGGGGGCAAAAAGGCAATTGCAGAAAGCTGGAGATTGGACCTATTTTTACTTGTGCTGATGAATCGAATTGATATCAATAAACACTGATTTATTTAAACTGTGTTCCAGACTGCTCGTCTGTCTTGGGCATCAGTTTCTGCCTGCTCGCTTTGTTTTAATTCCACATACCAAAGAAGAGCTCTCTAAATCTTCTTCCTGTCCATCTTAGCCTTGATTAAACACACTAACTAACTAACACCTTTCAGGACATACAAATACCAGTTCACGACTGATAGCAATTCTGTATATCACCAGGGCTACAAAGATGTTCTCTGTGTTTCTCCTGCAAGAAAAAGTCCAGTTCTTTCTACTGTAATTTAATTCACAGTGAGTGGGAGGTTCAGGGAGCACAACTGCAGTCACCTTTCAGCCAGCCCAAGTCCTTCCAAAGTCATTACAAAAGGGGCTGAGGCAGTAGCCATAGTAGTTGCACCGTGTTAATGCAGGGCTTCTTGTGAATGCTCCAACCCTGGAGGTGTTCAAGGCCAGGCTGGACAGAGCCTTGGGCGACATGGTCTAGGGTGGGGTGCCCCTGCTCATGGCAGGGGGGTTGGAACTAGGTGATCTTAAGGTCCTTTCCAACCCAAACCATTCTATGATTCTATGATTCTTCCCTTAGAAATTTCACATACAGCCCCATAAGCTGGTGTGAGCCAAGACAGGCTTTTATAGTCGTTTTTTTTCCAGACTGGAAATTGCTAAATGTCTGTTTGAAACCAATGAAAACTAGTGTCAGATTAATAGCTGGAATTGTCATAGTCAAAATGAGTTAGTAAATTAATTATTTCAGTTGTTGTAAAGATTAAAAGGAGTCTAATACTTCTCTGGCACTGAACTCTTTATATCCAGTTCTTGTGTTACTGGGAAATTCCACAAAAAATTTTAAATAATACTTGGATTCAATAAGGAAAGCTTACAATAACTTACATTATTTTCATTCACAGAATGTCTATCAAATTTAATGCTATTCCAGGGATTTTTAATGGCATTGTTAATTGTATTAAACCCCTTCGTAGGTCTTCTGCTATTATACAAAATCTTGTCAGAACATATGCTGCAGATATTTCATTCTAATATCAGATTTCACAAGTTTTATGATGGTTATTGTTGCTGGTATAAAAGCCCTGAAATGTTCCATAAGTCACTTTTCATAAGAAGCTTCTGGGTACAAAGCAGCTAGAAAATGATAGCTGGGTTTTGGCAGGTCTTAAATTTAACAAATACGTACTTAAACTAGTCAGGGACTCAGGGAATACTGAATTTCTCTCTCTGTTTTCAAAGCAGAACTTGGGTCAGTCAGAAGTCCTTTTTAATCCTTCCATGCAGAATAATTAATTGTTCAAGGGCATACAAAATTTCAGTCATTTGCACTCTCTTGCTATTAGAACAACTTTAGTTTCTGTCAGCGTTTCTGTTAGAGATTCTTTAAGCTGGAAGCTTGTAATTTTGAATAATGCTTGTTCTGGCCTGGAACTCAGAAATATATGTGTATTAATCAGAGGACTTCTGGTATTCGCCTGCTTCTTTGTCACATAGCAAGAGTTATGACCCCTTAGTTGCACTAAAGAAAAAACTGGCTATCTTAAGGGGAAAATGTATGTCTAGCTCTGCAGAAGGCAGAAACACAGAGTGATTTGCAAAAAGAGGATAATGAGAGACCTCATGAAAATCTATAAAGCATCAAATTTATTTCTTGAGGCAAAAACAATCTGCAATCTTCTTTGTTCTTTCCCTTCCATAAAGGAGATACAGGATATACTGCTTTCAAAACAGTAACTCAGTGTCTTGTGAATTTGGGATATAGAAGTTTTTTCCTACAGCTAAGTTCTGTATTTTGGGGAGCTTCAGGCAGGTCTCGCTTGGAGGCAGTAGGGTGATCACAGAGGAGCTGGGCTGATGAAAGTGGGGGAGAACCACTGGGGCAGGGCCTGAAGTTTGTGCTCAGCAGGATATAATTTGATTTTCCACAGCATGATCAAATCACATTCTCGCACAGAATCATATTACCCATCACTGATACTTGTGCTGTTTTAAAGCCTTATTTCACGATAGCTCTTTTCTCAGTTATCGACTCCTTTTGTTTCTTTAGTTTCTTGACAAAGGTTTGTGATTGACAGGAACAACACTTGTTAGTGTGATGAATTGATGGCTGTACTTAGTACTTCTCCATTATAGTGCACCTCCCACAATAAAAGATATTTCAGAATACATGGGAAAAGAAACATTAATTATTACCATAATCACCTTGCAGTTTTTCTCTGTAAAACGTACCTATCAGATCTGTTAAATGCCATTTATCGTTGCATTTTCATATCTCAGACATGCAGTCAGATCAAAGCACCTTCCTGAACGCAACAGTTAGTCTTTAATTAACAAAACAGTTAAATTAATGCTAATCCTCAGTCAGATATTCAACCGTTTCTAACTTCAGTGCAGCTCGTTTACAAGACATGTTTTCTTGCTGGTAAAAAATGGTTTGGATCCTCATAGATCGCAGCTGAATGTGGCTAGAGATTCCAGGGTTTTATAGTATATTTCAGTTCTAGCACACTTAATGTCATCACCTTTTAGTATCTATGAACCTGCAATCTCTTTCTTTCTTGTTGAAACCAGATTTATCACGTGTATGAGAAATGAACCCTCCTAAACTGGCACATTTTAAAGGTGAGAAATTATTTGATGCAATTCTCACGACAGAGTAGAAGTAGTTTGGTAGAAGGCCCAGGTGGAGGGCGTTTTTGAAAGAGGAAAGATGAATTACTGGTAAGACAGACTGCAAAACATACAGGACAGCCAAAGAGCTGGGAAAGGACAGAAACGTGGATGCACATATACAGACTGTAAAGGAAAATAAAAAGAAAAAATGATTACCTTAATAAAACTGCCACCAAAACTAATCCAAATCTCGTTTGCAAAAACTTTAGATAGTTAAAATTCCCTGTTAACTTTTCTAGCATGTGAATAAAAGCAAAGCTGTTCCTGTCTTTGCCCTGCTATTCTGTTAACCCTGCCTTTTCCTATATTTGCTCCAGGTAACATGTCAAATGCTTATCACTGAAAGCACTGTCATTTCTATGGGAGACGCAACATACCATGACTAAGGTTGTAAATTGCTGAGCAAACAGAAAAGGCACAAAATGGATAACAGGGGGTGGGGGGGGAAGGAGGGAAGAAAAAGAGAACCTGCTGTTAAATAATCCTTCCAACACTATTCTGAACAACTTGACAAGATTATAAGATTTTCTTATAACAATCCCTTATAAAATGTGATGTGTAGGAACCAGGAACATCCATTTGTCTTGTGTTAAGCAAAGGTCAGGAGCAGATGATTAGGAGGGACTCATTTTGGACTCACTGACTTACAAATACATTTTTAAAAAGTATCTGGGCCCACATTTAATTTCATACTTTGGGCATGTAGGTTCTGCCACCTCAAAAAACCAAGGGGCAAACACTTGGATGCACAGACCTTGCCTTTGTAGCTCTTTCTGTGTGTTTCCAAGAGATTTTATCAAGACCTGGAAAATATTCAGCCAAGTTTTATACTAAATTTCTTTTTTTTTTTTTTTCCCTTCAAGATACACATTTGAAGGCAGAGATGCCTTTCTAGGTTATAAACTGGATATAAAGGAAATCAACACATACACAATATGTTTTCCAAGAGACCAGGTGAAAGCACTTCTGCTCACAGCCACACATAGGTGAGCAAGAGCATCCGTAAAGTAGTAATGCACCTTATAGTCATGTAGGGCACAGGCAACAGATCTGATTTGGAACATAGAGGAACCATTCCCTCACTGAATTGAAGGGCAATTGTCATTTCTGTCATGGACAGTTTTCTGTTGCTAGGAAATTGAAACTGTTGAAGCTGCTCAAGGACAAACAGCTTCTGTTGACTTTATTTTTACCACCCCCAGAGCAGAGCACACATCTTTCCTTGGATGCAGGGGTCCCTCTGAGCCCTCCCGTCAAGACTTAAGCCTTGGAAAGATCTCAGCTTACAGACGGCTTCTGTGATCGATGGTAACAGAAAACCTGCTTTAAAATAACAGCACAGGAAGCTACTGTGCTGTTCTCTGAATAACCTACAGCCCTGCAAAGCAAGCCATAAATCTGCTAACAGCTCTAACACAGATCGAGCTTTCTTAGCAAACGTGTGTATAACCATATAACACGAGGGGCAAGCATGCACATCTCTCCTTTCATCACCCGAAACCCCGATAGCTGTTTCACTCACAAAGCCCCTGTTGTGGTGTGGGATTTGGCCTTCCTGGGGATTTGAACCTGCAGCAAGTGCTTGGGACTCAATACGGAAACATTTGTCTGCTGGGGACCTTATGCCTTTCAAAATCATGGCAAGTAAGACCAACAGCACTTGAAAAGTTTCGAACCTGCTACGTGATAGCTGAAGAATGTGTCCTGTGATTGATTCAGGATTGCAGGGAGACTTGCTGAACTGGATGCTTGTACCCATTGCCACCAGGCTGGGAATGAGAGGCACAACCTCCCTTCCTTATGCAAAAAAAAAAGGAAGGTGCCCCTCCAGTAAAAAACCAAAATAAACCAGCGTGGCCACGGAGGAACTTCTGATCAAAGCGGTTAAAAAAGAGGAGTTTAAAATAAAACCAGTAAAAAATAAGACTTAGAGGGCAGTGGGAGAAGATGTACTAATAGTTTCTTCCCAAAATTCTGAAGGAAAGGAAGACCAAACAGCAAGGTAAGCCAGGAGTTGCTAGATTAATTCCTACCCTGTTAAAGTCACCAAAGCTGAATTGCCAAGTTTTACTATCAGAGACTATCAAACATGCCTCTTTATCTTATTTTTTCCTCTGTGTTCTGTGGTGTTTTCTGCTGGCTCTCCATCACAATCAGCAAGAGTTATTGAGCATTCGTTGTCATAAAAAACCCTGTTTTTCACTGTTTTCACAGATCTCCTGGGCTTGCACTTATACTGCTGCTAACAGCTGCTTTAATTGGAACTGTGGTCAGATGTCTTTGAGTGACAGACGTGGGGCTCAGCAGATTTCAGGTCAGAGAAACATCTATTTTAAAGTACATTTAGGATTGCTGTTAAGCACTTTATTATCTTCTGAAGTTTACAGATTTTCAGTTCTTGACACCTAATTTACAACTCGCCTGTTGATTTAATGCGCTGGCTGTGAAACCATCTCTAAATGTGTCTGCTGTGTCAGGCATTTCTGAGCCACGTGCAGGGCCAGCTCTGATCCTTGACGCACAGTCTTCTCTGCTGATCTTAGAGAGTAGTTTTTCTGATAATTATACAGGTGTTGAATCCTGAAAAATGAATCCAGACCTTCAATTTGGCTTCTTGGAAAAAAATCAGTCTGAGAAATGCTGACTGATTAATGCTGTATAGAGTGGCAGTTTCGTCTGTGCAGTGTGGCCAACTGGGTCTGCATCCCATGTATTTCTCTTCATTTTCACAACAATTTCTCCTCTTGTAATCCTTTGAACGTCTGTAATAGAGCTCATAGCTTCTTTCTGTTTACATTTTGATACACACAGCATGGATGTCACCGCTTTTAAATGGGGGGAGGGAAATCTATTTTACCTTCACCTGGGCAGAAAGATATCAAAACCACTGCAGTGAGAGTATAAGGTAATTTTCATGAGGGCAGTGAATAGCTTCACTCCCTGGCGAGCAGCAGAAGTGCTATTTCTGAAGCTCTCACATTCTGGATACTTGTTTTGATTTTCTTTGGAAGAAACCTGTACCAGGCAGCTCCCATTCAGGCCTTGCTTCCCCAAGAAGATGGACACCTTCTGTTCCTGCATATTGCCATCATATGTGTTGCACATGTTTGCTGAAGCTGAACATGAGTATGCGTAAGGGGAAGTCTTACTCCACCAACCTGTTCTTCCTGGAAAAGATCCATTTAACATTTGTACCCAATGGTGAGAGGTCCCTCTTTATAAAGTTAGTGATTTATTCAAAAGCGATTTCAGAACCCAAAATGCCCTGAGGTGCACATCATTCTGGCAGAAGTCCAGGTCAAGCATGTTTAGTCGAAGTCATATAAAATATTTACAGGGAAGCTGCGGCTGCTCATGAAGTGCAGCACATGACATGACATTTCGTATGAAAGGTTTAAGGAAGATCCAGAGATGTGGCCTAGCAATGGCTTAAAATAAATAGACTGTCATGAACCTAGTTTTTCTCCTTCTTAAAGCTAGGCTGGTTTTGATATGTCTAAATTAAGATTCACTTTGCTAGGCTCAGTGCTTCTGTCACAAACAGGAATGATGATACTTCCCTCAAAGCCTGTTTTGATCCTCATTTCGCAGCTCACCTGGAGGTGAAGGCATTATGTTTCTGCCAGTTTCCATCTGGGAAAGAGCAGAGCATGACTGGATGGCACTGGTTTCCAGTTCTGGCTTTTAATACTGCACATGCTTAAGTCAATAACTATTTTTTTCCAACATAGTGTGTGGGTGATAAAGAAGTGGGGGGAAATGTAACTTGCACTTCATGCAATGAAAGCCAACTGCTTGTAATTTTCCCTCCTAACCCTGCAAATGGTTTAGTACATGCTTATTAAATGAGAAAAAAATAATTCCCTCTTCATGTAAACTGGAAAACCTTCATAGGTCCCTCTTCCTTTTTCTCTTCGTGTTTCAGCCAGAAACTTGCTCAGAATTTCACACCAGAAGATTGCTCTTGCAGCTCTACTACTGCAGCTCTGTGCTGGGAATGGCTGGGGATTCAGCGCTGGCTGCCCCACTGTCTGCTGCTGAGCTTCCTCTGCTCCGCTCAGAGAACTTAATCTCTGCAAAGGATGTTCAGCATTTTGCTTGGTTGAGCCCTTTTTAAAACGAGTGGTGCTTTCATTATTATGTGCCCAGCTGGCACAGTGATTCACACACAGACAAATTAGCAAGATAATAAAATTGACACTTGGAAATAATTAATCTTTATTTTAGGAGAGAATTAAAAACATGGGCACAATCCCTTGCAAATGGTTGCATGTGCAAAGTAGCTGATTATGCACAGTCCTTCTCATTTTAGTCTGACTGTTCACAGGGAGAAACTGACCTTGTTGGAAGTGAGGGAAGAAATCCCACTGATTTTTGTTGGGCCTGGATCTTTCTTTCCACATATAGGTACAGGTGCAGGTATTTGCAGGCTTAGACTCTTGCACAGAGTTTTTGATGCATTTAAATTACATTTTTTTTCCCCCAGGAGCCTTACATAAGCAGGCCAAAACCCACTTTTACAGCCAAGTATTCTTTGTGTAGGATTAACTTCTATTTAACATGGAATATGCTTAAAGTTATTTTTTTGGAAACTGGGGAATAAAGAAACACAGGAGTTGGCTTTCAAACTTTGTCATTTGAAATGCCAAATAAAAACAAAGAGGTTTTTAATCAGTACCATGAATTTTGAGAAACTTTGAATGGTCTTGGATTACCAGTTTTATTTAACTTTTTTGCTTTTAAGTCAAGTAGAGCTAGGTTGCAGTTCATTTCAAACAACGTTTGTATGAAGGCATCTGCATCTTTTCGACGCAGAGTGACATAAGCATCATGCACCAGCAAATACAGACAGTGTCAGTCCTTTCTTTCGGTATTGATCTTTATTACATCTTAGAAAAAAAGAAAAAAGAATTATGCCATGGTTCAACACTGAAAAGCATCCTCCTGCCACCAGACACCCTCCAAAACTGTATAACTGTAAGAGCAGATGGGCATAATAATAGGAACAAAGTTCATAATTATGAGGTGCAGAAAAAGTTAATTCCTG
>NW_009912216.1:45177-79392 GCF_000696875.1 Nestor notabilis
CTATTTATATCGAGGATCTGGCCCTGAATGAGTATGGCCTAGTCACAGCAGGATGCAGAGACCTGCAGGCTAGTTTTACTCAGGTGTACTGGGCAGGTTCAGGTGCATGTAAAGATACCCGTTTGCCTCAGATTGTGCTGAAATGCCACATATGAACAATATGTATTTGACCAAGATTCAATGTGCTGGCCCAGAAGCACTTACCCACGTGTTTATTTTTCTCAGGGATGTTCACATGAAAGGTAAGTCTAATAAGCCATGTCATGATTAAATCTGATCATTTTGGGGTTTGGATGCCTATCAACACACACTGGTTCAAAGGACACCCCAGAGACAGCAGTAAGATGTTTAGCAAGCATTAGGTTCACCAGATCAGTTTGTTTTTCCATGGAGTTTGCCAGCCTCCTCAGGGCCATGGCTTCCTCCTTAGTCTTAAATGATATTAAACCTTGGGTAAAGATAGCAGAACAGAGAGTGGATGTGATAAGTGGTACAGTGCAGAAAACCCCTAAAGGGAGGAGAGTACAAATATCACCAGGTCTCGTCTTTCACTTTCTTACAGCCAGTGACCTGGGTGAAAGGAAATATTTGCACTGTGTAGCCCACACCTATTTAATTAAAGTTCAAAGCTTGAAAACCATGCCTTGCTTTTACATACCTCTGGAGGGTGAGACAAAACAGTGGCAATGGTCCGGGACAGTGCGGGGCTGGATGTGGAGGGGTGGTTGGTGGAGAACACCAACTCCTGTGCCCATGGTTTGTTCCTTTTCCCTCACAGTGGCTAGTGAAGAGGAGGTGGTTTCCATTAAACTTTGGGCAGCCACTGGCAGAAAAACAGGGAAAGGATAGCAAAGGAGGCAACTGCTTCCAGTGTTGTGCTGGCACAGTCGTGGCAACTACCATGCTGGCACAGTCGGAAGGTACCCAATGAAGTCCTGGACTAGAGTGCTTTCCCAAACCGAAGTCTTTTTACTGAAACAATGCAAAAGCCAGCAATGATGCCACTTACAAAGCCAAACTCAACAAAACCAAACCAAAATGCTACCTAATTTTCCAGGAGGTAGGAATCAGTCACAGTAATTTGTCAAATAGCTGTTTTTGCACTTCTAAATTTCTAGCAGACCTCCTGAATTTAGGAGGCAGGATGCTGGAAAAGATCTCCATCTCTTTTTAGCTGAGTAAAGAGAACACTTCTGCAGGAAAACCAAAATGAAGCCAAACCTCGGCTGCATTTTACTGGACAAGAAAAGCTACTTGTACACTATATGAAGAGCCCAGCTCCTCTTTCAGGAAAGGAAGGTTGGAAAAGAGAGAAGAAACCCTAGCAGATGATAAAATGATAAAAAAAGGAAGTGTCCATTTCAGATACGGATGCAAAAGCTTTTCGGGACAGTCTTGAACAACTTTTGGCTTGAAGGGTAGATTGCATGGATTTCTAAGGAGGTTTGCAATTTAAGTAAATTCCTCATATTTCCTGCTTCTGCATTTCCACATGGTAATGGAGCATGCTGAACACCAAGGACCATAAGAACAGAAGGGTGTGACAGTGAAAAGTCGTTGAATTAAGAAAAGATAATACTATGTTTTAATAGATTAGCTAAATTCAAGTCTTGGGCAAATTCCCATTGTATTTTGAAACTCTCACCATTTCTAGTAGAAACTAAATGAAAATTAGATTAAACCTTGAACTGCTATGCTTTCAATTTATTTTGTACTTTTTTTTTTTCACACAGTTCTGACCTTTTTATTGCTTGTCTCCACTCACACAAGCAGTGGCACTATCCAGACTCTTAGCAGTCTTCAGAGAACACAGCTATTGCACTCAGGGTTTTTTTTCTGCTGCAGTTGTCTGCTGCAGGTGAGAGAATAATTTTTATGCATTTATGTATTAACATATTTTCAAGGCAATACAAAGTCCATTTATAGAATCCCCAGAAATAGGAAAATGTCGTAGGTGGTCTGGGATGTAATATAGTATTCTGTTCTCCTAGTAAATACAATTATTTTCTTTCTCAGTTCAGGAAGGCACATAATAAAGCTTTATTAGCTCAAAACCAGAGCAGAAGGAATAATAAATGAAATAAGCCCACCAATACACAACTCATTTGGCTGTTTTGCATGTATTCTAATGTATTCTTGTCTGAGTTCTAATGTGAATGATGTCTTGTTTGCATGACTTGGTCCAGAAAATTTATATTCTTCTGTATACTATTGTTTGTGCCTGAATGTAGTATTTACAAGCGAATGTGCAGTTGTTAACAAAAATAACCAAGCTCTATCTCTTACAGGATGAGGAACTATCCTTAGTTAAACCCAGTAATCATGACCTCTCACAGTCAGAAAGACAAGTTGATGTAACTGCCTGCTTCCTGAGTGTAGAAGCATGTAAATGCAAATTGCTTTGTGTGAATGTGAAAAGGGGCTTTTAATAGAAAACCCTCTGCATGCATTTATTGAAAGACTAGAAAAAAGATGGTAATTTTCCTGCTCACCTTCACACTATGAAAGGCCTACTCTATTAAAAATCAAGGGTTTGTAGAGAAGCTTGGAATGCACTCTTCTCCTCTAAAATAGGGAAGGGAGAACAGAAGCCTGTCCAGCACCCACTTCTCTGCCTAGAAAAAAACCCTTCTAAAAGCATAATACTTTCTACATGCTCCATACGAACCTTTCTAATATCAAAGACAGCAGAGAACAGAGGATGGAAAGTTGGTGACTTCCTTAGTAACTCTGCTAGTGTCAGTGACTATGTTAGTGACTATGTTAGTGAGAAATGTGTGTTTCCACACTCCTCTAGAAAGGCTTACAAAGTGCTAAGCTGTGCAATAAATATTACTTTGAATAATACCTAATCACTTGGAAACTGGCTGTCATGGTTTAAATCCAGCCACAGGACATTGGCATTCAAGCCCCATCATGGCTAAATTGGGAAGAGCAGAGCGGGATGAAGAAAGCTGGAGCTCTCCCCGCCCACCACACCACAGGCTCCAAGGAGTTCTAAGCCAAGGTTCCTCTCCAGCACAGTTTCCTGATGTGCAGGGGGAATGAAAGCATTGTGGTGGGTGTGTACGTGTGCCATCCAAGGGTATATTGAATTTTGGCCAATTTTCAGCTAATTTTTACAGAAGATGTCTTACAGATAATTTTAGTATTACATTAGGATAAATACCTGTAAAGTAAAGAATTTGAATGAGAAAGAAATCGCGGGGTAGGAGAATCATTTCACAAGCCAGTGACCCACAGCTTTAGTCATAATGAATACGAGTCTTTAAAAAAATATATTGGGTTTTAGCTAACGTTATGGGCTTGATTCGGGAGTTAGATGGTGAAATTCCCAGTTATATGTGTTTCTGTATCTCATCAGTTCTGGCCTGATGCACCCATGGGGCCTAAGGTGGGTAGCACAAGGTGAGTTCCTGTCAAGGTAATTCAGCTTTTGCTTTATGTCTCAGGATGCAGTCACCTGATGCAGACTGCAGACTCTCCATCCTTCCCCATCCT
Source organism: Nestor notabilis (assembly GCF_000696875.1). NCBI lineage: Eukaryota > Metazoa > Chordata > Aves > Psittaciformes > Psittacidae > Nestor > Nestor notabilis. The sequence goes on from NW_009912216.1 coordinate 48,679, forward strand.
TCTCCATCCTTCCCCATCCTTCCCCATCCTTCTCCATCCTTCCCCTGCACTCTCTCACCTCCAGCACTCTCTCATTCTTTACACTGAATATTTCACGTTCAATCAGGTGGCTGTGCCATGAATGCAATCCACCCACTGAGTTTGCTGAAAGCCACTGTTCTCCCCAGGTCTGATTTTCGGCTGGCTCTGTGAGCTGATCCCGTTTGCCACGTAATGATGCAAGCACAATTGCCAGTATAAGGCTGGTGATGGAAAGGTCTGGCCAGGGTTATAGAGGAAAATAGGAAGACCTCCTTCAGCAGCAGCAGTCTCCTACTGCTTGAGCTATGAAACTGTGCCTATAGGGCCATCTTACCCACTGTCTGATTTACTTTTCCTGAGAGCTTGGACCTAGGGAGGGATGTGAGGAAGAGGCTTGATTCCATACATTTTACGTTGTTTGCTCTCGTTTTGGCTAAAGGATGTGCCAGACAATAAATAGTAGCACAGACCTTTCATGTGTCAGTGCAACACCTCACTGGGTGACTCCTGATGGGTGGTAGCTGTGGTCTGTGCACCGTAACACGTCGTTACCAGCTGCATTTTCCTCTGTGTGTTTAAGTGGCTTGACAGCCATCTAGGATTACTGTAAAAATAAACACAGCTCATATTGTACAGATCCTTGTTGCTGGTGTATTCGATTGCTTGACCTGTCATAAAACGGATCAGGGCTGAAGGGAAAACCGTCGAAGCTCGGGGAGTCTGGCTTGAGCCGGAGGGTTGTTAAAGAAACAAAGGAAGGATGGAGCGGGTAGATCATTACCAAATGGCCCAGCTACACGGGCCCTGCTTCCCTAATGAGTCTGACTGCATGCGGTGCCACCTCTCTCTTCATATGTAAATCTAATCCCTTGCCCCCTCTGACAGCCAGTATTTACATTTGCAAATGAATCCACCTTCCCACACTGCCGCTGCGCAGAGAGCAGGGGGAGACTATGCAGCATCCACCGGCCAACAGCACAGTCCTCCCAGGGCAGCCTCTGCCCCTTGTCGAGGTGTCCCTCACCCTCAGAGGTGGAGGAATAGACGCCTCGGTGACAAGAATACCAATAGGGCTGTCGTCTGATTGTCCTGATCCCAAATGGAGAAGTTAGCTTGACCCCTTCAGCAACCGCGGGCAAGTGCACAGTGCCAGCAGAAACAGGCTGTCTTCAAACGTCTCTTGCTTTCAGATTGCCACCACGCTGCAGGAGCTGCTTGGAAATCAGGAGTTCAGGCAGCAGGGGAATGAACACAGAATTGTTTTCCTTTCATTTCTCACCCTGCCACCCACTTTTTATACGGCACAATTATTTATTAGAAACGGGAATTCCCAGACTTGAAAAGTACTTAGTAAACACATGCTGAATGACTTTATCCCCTTGTGTAGCACGGCAGCAAAATAAGTGGAAGCATCCATGTCAGGAAGGGTGAGTAAGTGGGAGCCCTGCCAAACTGTTGCATGATGCTCAGCGTGACAGTAGTGGCTCCTACTCAAACTGGGGAGTAACCCTCCTCCTGAATTTCACCAGAGCTGCCAGAGGCCATGCAGTCTGCTCAGGGCCATGCAGGCAGAGCAGGGAATGGAGAACAAGGTGCTGCTCACCAGGGCTGTAGGGCAGGGCAGGGCAGGGTTACTGCGGTCCCACGCTCTCCCATCCCTTGGCCACACATCCTTACACCTCCCATGACTCCCATTTAAGGCAGGTTATGGAGTGAAACTAGCCAAAACCTAATCTATTCCGAGGTGCCTGAACTGCCCATGGCATGAGTGGCTGTAAAGGAGCAGAGAGATGTGAGCAGGGAAGCAAGGGAGCATGTGATGGAGGGTGAGGCTCAGTTCAAAGTACCTCCAGACCTCACCCTCAGGTGTTATTCAACTGAAAGCATTTTCATGTGGCAGTTGTGTTTTTTGGGGGAGTGGGGCAATGTGAAAAGTAATGAGATTTTTGTGTTACATTCTCTTCTAATGACAACCGAGTCATTGATTTAACTAATTTGCTAGGAATGATCCTGCAAATGCATTTTTGATAGGAGAATGAAGGTGAAAAGTCATCTCCCCAGCATGGGATCTCACAGTAATTGATAAATATGCTGAAGTAGGGGAGAAAAAGGTGGGAACATATGCACTGTATTCCTTCTTTTGTTTTCATGAATAAGGAGTAATACCCCTGCAAATACAAGAGAAACCAAGAAGGGAAATCACAGCCCTTCCTGCAGCACACAGCAGGGACCCCGGCGCCTGTCGCTTGCCTATTGTGTGCCTCCCAAAGAGGGGCTTGTTCTGCTGAAATGCCAGGCGTTTCTGGAGCTAAGGTTATCCTCTGAGCAGAATATATAAATAAGAGATTACTTGCAAGCACTGCAGCCAAGCTTGGGCTGTACGAAATGTTTGTTTTCGTTTCTGTCACTAGGCAGCAGGGAACCCGTCGCCTTTGTTCTGGAGGTCATACTGCTGGAGATGGCAAATATTGACATACATGGAGATAGTTTTCATTTTCATGTGTTTCTTGTTGCCTCTTACTGCTATGTGATTCTGCTTTTTTGTTCTCTTGTTTTCCAACACCTTTTCTCTTTTTTTTGAGGAGGGCCTACCTCCTTGAACCTTTCCCTGCGCAGACCATGCTGTCCTGGGATGCAAACGACATGACAAAACTGCAGGGGATATTACAGCCTCACAACCCTTGCAGTGACTTGCCCCAAATGAGCTGACAGCTTCAGCTTCTGCCCAGCGTGATAGGGACAGGGGTCCACATGCCACAGGCATTAATTAGCAGGCATGACAGGGATTCTCCTGTAGAAATTGCACTTCCTTTCTGGTCCTTTTGCAGTTTTCATTTCAGCTCAAGGTTCAGAAATGTTGCCAGGTGCTGCAAACTTCATCCTATTTCTGTTTATGCTGTACCTGGCTGTCGCTTAGGCATTTTTTTTCAGGGTTATTAGGCATAAAGAGGAAAAGTAGAGACAAACAACTTGCCCAATATACCTTTTCTTCTCTCTAGCTTCATTGCTTCAGTTAATCTTCTGTGACGCACTCTAATGTAACCAATGATTTCTATCTATTATTGCTCATAGAAAATACTTGTTTCCATTACTGATCAGAAATCCAGGAATATTGTAATGCAGCTCAGCTCACTGAGGTATGGTGATCTTCCAGGAAATAAAATAGGCATGTTAGGAAATTGTAGAAATGACTGCACAAAACCTGTACTATGAAAAAAGGAAATGCAGACATAGATAACAAAACCCATGCTGGTATCATGAGCTCAGTTTTGGAAAACCCCAGTGTATTTTCAGTTAGTTGTTATCAAAAAGTAGGAATTTATGGTTTATCATTGAAGTAAATATTTGCAGTGCTCTTTATAGACCACATATAATGGGAAACACTTTAATTATTGACATTCAAAGAAAACTGTTAACTTTTAAAATCAAAAATATATTCACGAATAAAGGGCTGACAGGAACCTCAGGAAGTCACCTAAATCCTTAAGGTAGTTGCTCAGTCTTTTGAGTAACTTGCATGTTTGATAGGGGCTGCTAACCCCCATGTTAACCTATGATAGCAACTAACTGGCTGCATAGTTCATACTGATGGTAATGCCAAATACTACCACCCATGGAGGTAGCTTTCAATTTCATGTGTTCCTTGTCTCCTGCTTCTGCTACATAATTTTGTGAACATGAATGGACAAATGTATGGACAAATATCCCTTGTACTGTTGCATCTTGTGCAGATAATCCTTTCTTCCAAAGACTCCCTGCTCTTCACGTTCATCTGCAGTATTCCTGAAGCATCTTGGTAACTGTGACACCTTCTCAAAAAAGCCATCTTGGAAATAATTGCCTTCCAACAGTCATTTAAAGTTTGCTGTGAACAAGATAGAGCATTTAGCTGACCTGCAGATTGATTTAGCGCTTCAGTCTACTCCTATATGAATATCCAATTACTCCTTTGAGCTCCTGTAGTGATGAGGGAGGGGAAGGTGGAACGTACTCTCATCATGTTGCAATTACGATTCTTCCACTGTCCTTTCCCCTTCTTATGAAAATTATCCTGCCTGGAAGTGAGTCATTAGTGAGCTGATCATGATAGCAGGTATTTGTTAATAAATATGCTCAGAAGAGTTTGGATGAATAATGCTCGAGTGATAAAGGACAGGCTCACAGGTGGCTCTGTGATTAGCCATTGACCCCGCGTGTTGTTTCAGTCCCACCTGGGTGATTGAAGCATCTGAAGAAGGAACAGAGAGCTCTGATTATAAATTACAGTTTCTGATAGAGACTGTTGGCCTGATAATAACTCATTGTGCAATCCATGAAACATGCAGGTTTCACAAACCCCTCATGATTAGAATCCTCACAGAGAAATGGCAAAATGCCTGAATCACTCATAATTCTGATTTGTGAACATAATCATAAATCAAGGTTGTCTTCATAGGGGGGTCTTGCCCTTTTGCTGGTTGTATTGGTGCAATTTTGTTCAGTATAAGTAAGGCCATGCTCAGGGTTTAGGAAACATATTCCTGTAGAAACAAAGGGATGTTGCTCTTCATAGACTCAATATCAAAGCTGTTTATCAAAAGGTCAGCATCCTCCATCTGCAAACAGCACCCAGGGACAGCTCTCTGATGTCAAAACACACCTGGTTTGACAGCATCCATTTCTGATGGTGCTTTGAAGGCTGGGGGTTTACACGCCTGACAAAATGCTGCCACAGCATCTCAGTAGCTGCCACCACTCCAGATTTGCCATGTCTGGGACAAGAGATAAGTCTCCATGTGCCAAGGTAAAGAAAAGCTATCACATGTCCTTAAAAGTCTTCAGGATCCTGCCCTGATTTATGTAACCCTCCTGCACAGCAGGGCACTTCAGTAAACGATCGTTCAACCCCCATCAGCCAATGATGAAGAATATTCTTCCCGTTATGGTGGGGAAAGGACAACCTCCCCCTTTTCCTGCCCACACAGCCTTAGGAGGCAGCCAGCCTGTGGAGATGACCCTCTGCACTTTTTCTAATGTCACAGAGGCCTTTGGCCACCTTTATCTTTAGTCCCCATCCTCAGAAAGGTGGTTTCCCACAAACCGCTATGCTGTACGAGGATAGTGGTTCAACCAGTCATAAAAGCCCATACTAATATTGACATTGCCCTCATGCTTTCATCTGGTGATTTTATTTCACCCCCAGCTTTCTCCAGCAGGACAAGCTGTCCCATAACAAAAGAGATTTCGTACAGGACATAAAATTCCAATTTCCACTGCGGTGGCTTCCGCCCAGACTGATGGAGGAGGAGTTAATTTTTGCCATGCGTGGTTTCTGCAACTGTGGTTGCAGATGGGTGCTGTGCTCCCAAGCAAGGGACATGTCCCCATGGGCTCACGAGGGCTGAGCATCCCACTTTTGGAGGGGAGTCCCTGTACATCACTGGGAGGACTGGGAGAAAGGGAAGGGAAATGCTCATCACACCATTAAGAACAAAGTCCCATATGATTCCTGTCAGTTTAAAAGACTTTAAGTCCATTAAAGTTTAATCTGAGAGACACTTCTCTACCATTCACAGCAGAGCAATCACCATGGACTAACTTACATTTGAAAATGAGGTAAATAAAAAGCAAAAGCAAGTTGCTTTGATTTTCTTCATTAAAAAAAAAAAAGAAAAGAAGAAAAGGTAAAATATAGGAGAGAAAGATGGTTTGGTGTTTGTAGAGGGATGGAGCTAAATACAACATAAAATACACTAACAAATGCATGCTTAGCACCCTGTTTTTTTCAGTGGCATTATAGCACTGAATTATTTATCAAACAGATTAACAGGATGTACATGTATATTTAATGTAGAAATTACCATCCTTTTACAGAGGGTTTTTTAATTAGAACATGGGAGGGGCTCCTTCCTTGGGTATTTGTACTCCTTTATAGCAGCTGCCCTTCCCCAGCCCGTGAACAACTTTCTCGTGTTTAAATATATTTCTCTGGATTTTGATGCTATTGGGCAGAGACTAGAAATGCTACTGATGCTGCAAGCATATGGGGAGTTTGATACCCTCAGTGATAGGAGAGGCCTTTATCCCACTACCTAAAAGTCTTATGGGTGGATGATACGTTTGCCATATAACATGGCACTCAAGCAATCAAGCCTTTCCTTAGCCACCACCCAAAGCAGTCCCATTTTTCCAAGTTTTCCAGCATCAGGATCTCCTTGGCTAAATTCTTACTACATCCCACAGGTCTGCCTCTGGCACATGCTACAGAGTCATTTCATTGAAGTATGGGTGCAGACCCCAAGATGTTTGAAAAATCTTGAACTGGAGTTCAAACACACTTCTAAAATGGGGGTGCTATTGAGACACTCAGTGAAAATTTTTGTACCTTTTTCTTCCTTCTCCGTCCCACAAACATGTTACCACCTTTGAAAATCACAGTGTCTTTTAGTTGGAGGTTTGTGTCAAACTTAAGCCACCATGGCAATGCCATTCAAAGCCTTGGTTCAGTTTTTTAGTATATTGTTTGCAGTTTGCAGAAGATCAGACCTTTGCAAATTTAATGTACTTGTTTCCCAAAGCTAAAGAGTGTCTGTTCTCTTATGCCTACAGACTTGCCTACAAAATACAACTTGACTATCAGAACCTGGCTTTCTTGTCTACCCGGCACAAAATTAATGGCACTCTTAGGTAGTGAAATAATAATTTCTTCACAAATACTTTGTTTGAGATAGTCTGGGCAGCTTTCAATAGAGGGAAGAATAATGATAACTGACAATTATCTACAGTTCGCAATACTGTAGCTAGGCAAAGAATTGCAACATTACGGCTAAATATTTATAGCAAAACACTTGCTAAAACTCCCTGTACAGTAAATAATTACTATATTGCTTCAGTTGGGACTTTCTCTGATGCAAACCTGACAGAGCCCATGCCTGTCAGTATTTGTGGATGGGAAGAAGTCATTGCGTGTCTCTCAGCTGCATGCTATGGATTCACTGCAGGGAAGATAACAGCACCCTGGAGTTACCTGTCCCATCTCTGATACCAGTGAGAATGCCTGTACTGAAGTGAGATGTTACCCGATTTTAAAGCTCTGCAAATGCTCTTGCCCAAGACATCCTTATCCCCCTGAGTACAAGAGCCAGGAGACCCTCCAGCCAAAAGCTCCTCAGGTCTGGATCTCTAAAAGCAGACCTCTAAAGTTTAGCTCATGCTGTTTATTCCCATGAAAGGTGGTACTGAAAAAAACCAAACCCAAAACCAATTAAATACAAACTTAAGCAAATGCTTAGTTGAAATGGTTTTGGTTTTGTTTTTTCTTTTTGTGTTCATCGATGATCTCTTTGTGATTCTTTTTCTGTTCTCTTGAAGGACAAATCTGCTTTTAGTTCTTCAGAGACTCAAAAAAATCTACTTACCTAAACTTGCAATTTTTTCATCTGAGGATCAAAAATATCTTGGTGCATTAGGAATAATTAATTTACCCTGTAGGATAATGTATTTTAATCCTTTTGTGAGCTAGCTCTCCTCCCAGTTTAAAACCAGGGAGGCCTCCTAGCAATCTAGAAGACTTGAAAGACTTGATTCTCTCCTGCATTAATGCACACACATATTATCACTAATTGTTTAGTCTGTCTTTAATCTATTTAAATGCATAATATAGACTTCAAACATATTATTCTATTTCCATTTCAAATTGCATGTGAGTCATTAAGCAGAGAGATTTTTTCACTGCTAATTTTAAATGTTGATATGATGGCCAGATTTTACCATAGTGTTAGCTGGAAATAAATACCCTTTCACCTGAGTGCTAGTGGTGCATACCTCTCACAGGGGAAAATACTCCAGATGGGCATTCTGTTTACCTTTCTCCCCTTCTTTTATCCTTTACATTATATTAGAGTTAGCCTGAAATTGTTAAACTTTGGTATTTGTACTTGACACTTGAATTTATTACGCCTGTATAAGTGTCTCAAGTCTTATAAAACCATATGCAAGTGTTCTTATGAGAAGTAAGGTTTGTAATTATTTGGCATATACACAGAGCTCAGTAGCTTTGGGCAAATATCGCAGACCTGAGTATTCAGAGGAGTAGCACTAGCCTGACACCTGTGAAACTCAGCAAGTTCTGTGCCCCCGTGCATAAAGGTGCTTGTTCCCCAACACCTCTCCCCATGTTTTCCCTGTCCTCACAAGCACAAGCAGGGAATAAAAATACACTTGGTATATATAAGAACTACTGTGGCGGGGGACTAGGAAGTAATAAGGAAGAAACAAGTTATCAGGAGAGCCACATCGAGTATGACTAGCACTGATGCAGAATATAAGTTATTTGGGAAAATAATTGTGTGTAAGAATGGACATGGGGCAGCTTTTAAGTAAAGGTTAAAAAGACAGTGAAAGAAAAACAGGCCTGTAACGGAGACAAAATCTTACGTAATGTTCACAAACTTGCAGTTTTCTCTCTTACAAAATCACAGGGCATATACACAGGACTATTCACACGGTTGAGACCTCAGAGATGGTGGATTGAGTAAGCTCCCTTTGTGATAGATGGACCCTGGAGCCATTAAATTATCTCCTCAAAATGAAGAGTTTTCATTTTTAAGGGGCTTGGAAATAAAAAGTTATAGGACAAAGTTGCCTTTAAATATGCTTACTTGTATTACAGTTCACATCAGCATAGTGAAACACATCTTATTGTCCACAGGAGGCAGGACAAATAAAAGACCATATTTCAACTATCAGTTGCCCCAAGAGCATTTACCTCATTAATGAGGATGATGGCATGGATCTTTCTCTTGAGAGTCATTGAAAGGAGGTGATTGATATAGTTGGACAACAGTGACAAGTAACTTCTATAATTCAACCGATAAACTAGATTTCACCTCTTAAAAGCTCTGGGGACTGTGGTAAATTTGGTGAGCATTCTCTGGTTTGTCCTGTGAAGCAGAGCCATTAAATTAAACAGTAAGGATAGGGGAAAAGGAAAATAATGAAGGCATCATACAGAGATCCGTGTACTTGTGGTCACTTGCAGCACCACAGGGCATTGTCAGGAGAAGGCCAGATGTGCACATCTGAGGGTGAGCTTCATCCTGCTCACTCTAACAGGAGATGTGGACCAGTGCTGCATCCTTGGGAAACGTGTGCTTCTCACAAATTAAGTTTTCTGGCCGGTAATGCTGTCACAAGTGAGCAGAATTAATACATTGCTGAGACTGCCTGGGCGCCTCAGAGGACAGGAAGAAAAAAGCAAAAGGCAAATTCCTTTTTTGAGGTTTTGTATCACAGAACTGGAACTGCTTTAAATTTCATTTCATTTTTACTCCTCTCCTTAACAGAGACAACGATTTGCCATTACATCAGGGCAATCTCTATACGTCATCAGAAGATCTGGAGAACATCTTCTACGCAGATGGAGCAGTTAGACATTACTTGCATGGTAAGAATTGAAATGCATGAGGATTTTTTATTGGTAGCTAGTAGATTTTTTCCAAGTTGCTTATAAAGATGGTTACATGGAAAAAGTATTATGGTGGAACAAAGTCATGCTATTTATAGGGTGAATCTGCTAAAATAGTTCTTTCTGTGACAAAAAAACTCTTTATCAATATTAACTGAACCTACACAGCCTCTTTTTTGGAAGATGGGGCATTTGATCAATTTTGCATGTAGAAACAGTAAGATATCATTCATGATCACACATCAGATTGGTGATGCAGCTTGGTCTTTCAAGTGGATCTTGTGTCTCTCATGGCTAATTGATAATTTGCTATTAGACTGCAGGAGGAAACACACAAAATAAAACTATTTAGCACAAGTAAGAGAACATTTGCAAAATAATCCCTTTGCTTTGGTATCAGCTCCAGTGTTGGCTTCCATACAGCTTCCTATTCAGTAAATCTCAAAGATCATCAGGGGTTACATTCACAGGTTATTTTTAGTTATAACATCTCAATGTTCAGCTTTCTTGCCATACCCCAGCTTTTCTGCTGTGACTGCTTTATGTCTTAATGGAGCTCAAGTTAAAAAGCTGGGCACAGATAGTGTTGATTCAACGAATTTGCAGCCTGCTTAAAGAACTCTGCTCTGCCCTAACAGGATTTTATGGGAAACAAAAGAGGGGAAAAATGGGTTCTCTGACAGAACAGAATCCTCTGGTTTTGCTAATGCCAAACTTATCTCAGTGCCACATGACGATACATCCCAGCAACACATAAGCAAGCACTGAGATCAGATTGGTTCCACATTTGGTGAAAAAACCCCGTTGCGCACCATTAAATCACTGCAGTGACCTCCAAATGAAAAGATTTTGTGTGGGCGTAAGTGGAGAAAAATCCTGTAACTAGTTTTATTTTGGCAATGTTAAGCTTGTTTCAAATGTCTTTCAAATAAAACCACTGGGTTAAAGCAGTTCCTGGGACATCTGGAGCAGGGAGCGTCCAGCGTTTGGCTCAGACACCCCCCTTCCCTCTGCAAGGGTGGGGAGACACTGGGCCCCAAATCACATTCCTGCCCATCTCCTGACAGCACCAGAGAGCCTCTGGGAGGCTTTTTTCTGGGCAGGGACCTGGTAGAACCCAACTTTCCATTTTCTTCCTCCCCTCAAATCAGGAAACAGGGAATGACCAGGGGGAGGTCAGAGGGTGAGAGCACGTCTCCAAATCCTTGTTCTTAAACAGATTCAATGGCCCTGAAGGTGCCAAGCGCTTATCCCATTGTTGCTGCTTTGCAGGAACAGACCCGAGATCACTAATAATAGACACACTTTAACCTTGAGACTTGCTTGGTAGAAAACAGAGAGAAAAATGTTTGGGATCACACTCCATCTGGGTCATCACGTTCAGCTGGTTCAAGGCAAGACTTGTGAAATGTCAGACTTAGAGTTGTAAATGAAAGGATAATTATGGGTTGTCTGTACACTATGTCTTGACTGGAAAACCCAGCAATCCACTCTTCCCTTGAGCCAGCTGATACGAGGGCCCACTGGATTTCCTTCTTGATGAAGCAGGACTGTTTTTAAGTAGGAAATGCAACAAAACCTTAAGCGTGCTGGACATGAAATATTGTATTATACTGCTTTATTGGAGCAAGGACACATGGATGAATATAAATTCTGTCTCTGAATGATTTTTGGTGAGGGTTTGGTTTTTGTTTTGCTGTTTTGTTTTGGTTTTGGGGATTTTTTTTGTGGCATGTGGTTTTGTTTTCTTCTTGGGGTTGTTTTTTTGGGGTGTTTTGTTTGGGTTTTTTTTTTAGTTACCTGCATGACATAGCTGTTGAAACCTGAAAGCCAAAAAATCAGTTTTCAGGTCATTCATGTTTTCCTTTCCTCACACCTAATCAGTTGTATCTAGGATTCATGAAGGGCAGATCTATTTTGCAGTCTGGTGGTATGACTAGTCTGTGGCGATGTACCAAGCTATCTTTAAGCTCCTCCCCAGGGTACAGTAACAGAGTAACACAGCACAGGTTTCAAAGCAACCAAATTGCCCAACTATTTTGAAGCCTATTATGAATTCCATGTTGCCAGGAGGAATCGATGGTGCCAGTTAGGTTGTTTAAATATAGGTGGGATACATCTCAGTCAACAGCAATTAGACCTCTGGGCTGCAGCATCAGCGTCTCCTGAGACAGATGCACATCGCATAGGAGGAACCCAGCACCGACAGCAGCAATGGGAAGTGTGTGTACAACTGGTAAACCATATCAAAGGCAAAGGAGCTCACAGCTGAGTAATGAACAGTTCAGTGCAGGGTTTACAATAGTGTTAAACATCGGTCTAGTACAGATTCTGCCAAAATCTGTGTTAAAACCATGGGAACACTGTTAGTTACTTCTTGGACAGCCTAGTTTTGGGCTCTAAGCGTGCATTAAATCCTTACTGGAAGAGAAGCGAGTAATATGAGCCTCAGCATGATCTCTCCTAGCTTAGTCCTCTCTTTTATTACTGGTTTTCACCCAGACTATTGCTTTGAATGTAGATGAACTTGGAAAAACTAATAAAGTGAGCAAAAAAAAAAGACAGAGGTGTCATGCATTGCCCCAGATCTCTGAGCAGGGAGCTCCAGCTCTTCCTGTTTCTTCAGGCTCTCCACACTTTCCAATCTTTCTGCAAGTAAATTACCAAAGCAAACACTTCCAGTTTTCTTGTATATTAATCAACATCACTTTTTCTTCATGGGTGATAATTGCTCCTGACTTTCACTGTGTGAAAACCAGCAAGCCAAATCCACTGCTGGAATACGCAGCGGCATCATTGCTGGGAATGAGGGAGGCTTGCTGGGGCTGGAAGGTCCCTCTCACAGCTCCTCCCATGTGCCCAACACCTCCGTGGCACTAAATAGGGCTACTGGGACACCATTACTTTCTCTCTTAAATGGAAAGGCTGAGGCATGGTGTTTTCTTGTCTTTTTTGTTAACTATGATTTACAGTTACAAGGTTTGATTCAGGTGAGCTGTCGGCACAGGAGGAACGGTGGCAGAGCTCTTCAGTCCTTTTTCTCCAGGAATATGATGGTATTAATAACACCATAATTTGATTTTTTTAAATCTATTACAAAATCCATAAAGCATAAGAAGAAGCCTTTGAAACACCTTCTCCTATACCCTGTCTCTGACAGTAGCTGGTAGCAGTTGCTGAGGGAAGGGACTAATTATGTACTCTCAGATAGGCAACTGCTCTAACAGGCAATTATTTGCTGAATTTTCATATTTAAAAATAAGGGATTTAAATAGTGAATGCAATACATAATTACTGAGGCAAATTGTGAAATGTTCAGACAAACCGACACATGGTATCTCAGTGGGATAAATCTGTCAGGATCTGTGAAGGAATTCATGTATTTGAAGCAGTGTTGATTTTCCCTGCTTTTTTTTTCCCCCCTCTCCAACCATCCCAGCCTTTCAGCATCTTGACCAGCAGTTATTTACCTTTAATGGGCTAGTTCATCTGCACCTCAGAAGTAGTTTTGCCAGCACTTAGGGACACAGGGAGGGTGTCTCAGCAATCCAGCTGGATAAGTGACTACATTTCTTCTCTTGATAGTGTGCTTCAGAAGATTTTTTTCAGCAGCAAGATGGTGTTTCCCATACTTTCCATCTCACAAACTAGCAGCCAGATGGGTGCTGGCTCCTGAGTATTAAGGAACCAACAGCTACTGCTTCTCTTTTATCTTTTCATGGCTTAGGGGTTGCTGGCAAAAGGATAGAGGGGTTTTCTCTCCCCCTGCACCAGTAAATGAGATAACAGTCAGCAAAGTCAGAGCCACCACCTCGGTTACAATCAGCCACGTTATCTGTTTGCTACCATCAGGAACTGTCTTCCTTAACAAAGCGCCTTTAGTGCAGCAGCAGATAGCTCTTGGGGCAGTTGTCAGAGAAAGAAACCACTTTCAAAAGCTGCTACTTCAAGATAAAAAAATACCTAAAACATTCCTGAAATCTGGGATAAAATGTTATGCTGTTGTTCCCTTCCTCAGCTCTACTTGTTTCTTTCCTGATGTCTTAAATCTATAAAAAGTTGTATTCTGTATATTCTGTCCAGATTAAAGATATTGGAAGGTTTGAAAGAAAATACATTATCAAACTTCCACTTCATTTTGAAGAGCCACTTTTGTTTTCCTGAGTTCAGAAGTATCATCAGGGCAGATCCTCTGCTATGATAAATTAAAAATCTGAGGCTGTGGCGATTAATGTAAGGTGAAAATATGCTCTCCATAAACTAGTGTGTGTTCTTCAGAGGCTATGTGTCAAAACAGGTTTAATCATCTGAATTACCAATAAAGAAAAATCCTGTTTTTTTCCAAACAAAATCTGGTTTTAGGCAAATTCAGCCAGCTCTTCATTATTTGTTGTGGCCTGATGCCATCAAAGCTGATCTGATTTCAGTTTCACTGTTCTCATGAATGAGAGTGGCCAATAACCAGAAAAAGGAGAGCTATTCCTAAACTATGGATCTCTCGTTCATAAATAAACAGACTTACTAATTCTTCCTTACATTTTATGCCTGTTCAAAATTACATTACCAATAACATTGATGAATAAGGCATCACAAAAGTGGAACTATCTCATATTAATATTGCAGTACTGTATTATTGCTTATATCCTGAAATGCTGCAGGTTTTCAAAGTATACAGTACACCAGAGGCACTAATCTTCCTGCAGGTCCATGAACAAATGAATGTGTTCTAGTACAATGTACAGTCCTCACACACCAGCTCATTACCTCTTAAGCATCAGTATATATAGTTGAAATTGATGTCATACTTATAACCCCTTCTCACAGAGCACGTGTGTCGAAAATGGGCTCATATCTACAGATGTTTTGACCTTAGATGACCTTCATTTAATCATCTTTCATACAACACAGAAGAAATAATGGCATCATAGAAGAAATTAACGTAATTTTAGTGAGTTCTCTCCAGTCTTCTCATAAGGTCATTTATGAAGTTTAGTAGTGACGATGGATGTCCTTCTCATATGTGCTGACTGAGAGGTCAAAATTGGAATCATTTTTGCTTGTTTTTAGAGCTTCACAGTGGATTGCTGAGCAATATTATGTAAAAACCACCGTACTTCACTGGAGTTTAGCTTAACAGAATATGAGAAATGGAAATTTATACCATAGCAAAGGAGTGAGCATCTCTATTATGCAGCCCAAGAGATTATGCATGCAGTACCACATCACAGAAACACAGTGATAGAATAGAAATGCAGCGGCTTGGCACTTTGCATCTAAGGGAGTCTCTCCTGTTGTCTCAGGTTAGCTCACAATTCATCCAGGAGACAAAGGGAAAGCCCTGAGATGAAAGTCAAAACCCACTGTCACCCCCTGCCACAGCAGGGGGGTGGCCACCTCGGCGGAAGTTGCCAGACAACACCTAAGTGTCGTATAGCTCTGTATTGACCCCAAAGTCTTTGATATGAGCAAACAGACTTTGATGTGGCAGGGCAGGAGCTGCTCTCCATTGCTGCAGAAGAACAGGGGGGGACCCTCCAGGAGCAGGCGGTCCCTCTGCAGCATGGCATAAGGCAGGCCGGAGGAGGGATGGGTGCCCACCATGGGCTGCGATGCTGCAGGTGCCAGCTCTCACCAGGACCTCACAGGCACAACCATGATATTTAGCCCTCTGGAGCCTCCTGCAAAGGGTCTCTGTGTGTGGTGGGGAGGGAGGAATTACACCAGCTTCAGGAGAGGGTAGAGCCAAATTTAACGCCAGTTCTGCTGCCTCCTGAGAAGGGATTGTAATGTGTACAGCTTTGTACTCAACACTCATGTTGTTCAATTTTCTCAGTAGGGAAAAGTGCTGCTAGCTTTTCCAAGGTAAATAAACCATGGCGACTTTGCACTGTATGCACATGCCATACCCAAACCCCGCAGCTTCTTTCCCCACAGCATTTTTCCGACACGTGGCTTTTACCTAATTCTCAGACAAGAAAAATCCCTGGCATAAAAATGTCTTCCCCCAGCATTTCCCATTGCAGTTGCTGTAACTTCCTCTGGCTCTGCTTTGCAGAGATGCCCATTTCCCACTCAGGTCCCTCCCCAAAACACCCAACAGATCTCTCTTCTCCCCACCCCTCTCAGCCCCAGACACAGACGGTGTTTGACTCTTCCACTGCCGTCCACTTTGAAGGTTCTTATTCTTGCCATGCACCTCACTCAAGGGAGACCCCTGCCTTGCTCCATGCTGCCTGCGAGCTGATGAGGTTGCGTTGTCCCTACCACTCAGTATCTGTCTCCTCCAAGCCATCAGCTGAAGGACTTCCCGCACTTCCTACCAGCTGTTTCTGCTATCCTCTGCTGCCTTTCCAGTCCCTCTGTGTTTCCAGTAGCACACATTGTCTCCAGGAGGTTTAAAAAATTAAACCCTTGAGAAAAATATTTAAATTCTAGACTTTTAAAGCAAAAGTTATGTCTTCTCTATGGTGTGACCAGACCTTGCCCCTGCCTGCTCTATCCTCCCCTGCTCATCTCCACAGCTTTGGGAGAGCTGTGCCACTTGCAGTACATCGTTTCCCTTCCTCTCAGATCAAAGATGGTGATGCCACTGATAAGACCAACTGCAAGTCTTGCCTTGGTACTGTAAGAACAGGGAGAGAGGGAGGGAGATAGGCAAGGAACACAATGTATTCTGTGTCTCACTGCAGAAAAAAGTCTTTATGCCCATGTATATATATACCAAAGGGTACAGACAAGTTATCACAGGTAATGATGACAAACAAACACCTTCTTGAGTAACTCACATGCTTGGATGTGTTAAGACAGATCAATTATAATCTCATAAACAGGCTACCTTTCTAAAATGAGAAAAGTTGTTGAGTGTCTCTGCCAGAATTGTCACTTAAAAATAATTGAGGTTAAAAATTTCCAATATTCTCCTTAGGTAATTTATTTAACAAATATTTTTCTTTCTGCATCATTTAATGATTCGTACACCAAAGCTGCTATAGATCTGAATCCTGAATTTCAGTTTGACAGGAAGAAAATTGTTGACTTGTCTGACAACACTTAGTTCCTCTCCTTGACTACAAGCTATATCTGAGAGTTATACCATAGCTACAAGTAATTCTGTTGAGCATATAACACAGGCCACTGTTGCACATACAATGTTACGTATGTATCTGCATCTAATTTTTTGTCTTCAACGAAAAAGCTGAGGAAGAATCCAGATCTACTGAAATACATAGTTAAAATTCCAGTTACTGCCAGTGAAGCTAAAAATGTCCTCCCAGATTTCCACAAACCTCACACATAAGAAGGTATTTTCCATGCTGGCAAATACATGATTTTCCATGTCTCATATTTAAGCTCTCAAATAAGGACCTTCCATTATATTCATGCAACCATATACATTAATCTATCGCTATCTTATTTTATGGGAATTACTATGCAGATATTTTATGGCTTCACTGCAGTTTCCAAACCCAAATCACAGTTCGTAATATTTTACCTCTGTCAAGTAACAGAGGAAACCTGTAAGTATTTAAGCACAGATTAGATGCAGCTTTGTAAAAACTGATAAATGACCTTGGCCAGGATGGATGTGAGCCACAGAAAGTCGAGTGCCTGGTCCAGCAATGAGCACGTGCAGAGAAAACATGGAGCAGAAACGGAAAGAGAACCCAGGTCTGTGGAGTTCTGCTGATTTCACAGCCCAGCCACTTCTCTACCTGCTCACGTCAGTCTCAGCTGTCCACTGCCTTGAAAACATGCACAAGTAGCAATAAACCATTCCCGCTGTGTGTCATAGTGGTCTCATGGATTCCATCCCTTATTTCCCCAGGGGTTTTACTTATCCCAGCTGAAAGTATGGTGGAGGGAACACCAGTCACTGCTTCAGTTTCTTGCAAAAAGTAAGAACCCTGAAATCCCAATTAACTTAGACCAAAGTTTAGAAGAACCTTTTGTCCCATCCTCATCTCCTTTACCTCAGCCTCAAGCCAAGAAAGGGCCAAAAATATGATAGTTGCATTCTGGTCAGGTGAAGGAGAAATAGTCAGGGAAACCCATCCTAAAAATTCAGCATCAAACATATGGCATAATGTCAGAGGAGGGAAATGCAAAGAACACTGATGACATTTTTTTAACCTTTGACTCATGGCAAAAGCGGGCATTAAAGATTCCTTCTAAAAAGACATCAAAGGGAAGAACATGATGACCTCAATGAAATAGCAAATCACACTATAAATCTCAGGAAAACAACTGCTGTGGGTTTTCTAAAATGAGTTTTCCTGTAAGAGCACTAGACGAGGGAATCTGAGGTTAGCCAGCAGGGCTGGGTGTTTCAGGACCAGTTCAAGAGGTGAGTCAGGTGAGCATTTACAGAGGTCAAACAGCTCTAATAAGCCACTGTGCTAATGAGGAGAAAGCTCATTTCACCCACCATTAAATATCCATTAAGGACTTTAATTCTTTCCAGCTTGCTTGCGTGAAGCAGAGTCAGCAGAGAGCTATGTTTGTTAAACCTCGCTATTCATTTTGCCCAAAATGGCCTTGTACCCTAATGGAGAAGACAAAAGCAAGTGATTCAATAGATGAATGCTGTGAAAAATGTTCCCAACCTTTTCCCTACTAATAACATACATGTAAATGACTTTGGTTGCATTAAGGAAGTGAATGCTTCTCAGGCTGTTCTTAAAAAGACTGAATGACTGACTTCCCAGAGTTCCTCATGAAACACAGCTCCCACTAACTGCCACAAAGTATGGTGCTCCTAAGCATAGCTACAGGTTAAAAAATGATGAGTGATGGGTCTAAGTTCTCACAATAAAATTAATAGCTAATGTTTATTAGCTATATATTAGCTAAAAGCTAGTAACAGTCCAAATCATTCTTCCCCTGCCACCTGTAGGTGCAGCCTCATGTTGGAAGTCATGTCCATGGTGTTGCACCATGGAGAGTCTGTCAGCTTTGAGGAGCAGTTGAAGCAACGTGGCAGCCTGTGGCCTGGTGGCTCTGTGAGTGCTGTGGGAATGGGGGAACCTAAGCAGAGCCAGGGTTACTCACTCAGATGTGGATTTTTTGCCTCTTTTATTCGTGAATTAAAATGGGAAGAGGGCAAGATGAAATTATGGAATGAAAGCAGGAGGTTGCAAATATATGCCAACCTGTCCCTTCCCTCTCTGCTGCTTTGTTCTTAAAGACAGAAAAGAGATTATATGTATTTTTGTAAAAAAAACATACACACAAAAAAAAAAACCAAACAAAAAAACCACCCCAAAATCCAAACAAACACAACTTTTTTAAAAACAGTAATCCCAAAGGGAGCACGCAGAAAAGACCATTAACAATTGGTCAAAGCCAGTTGCTTTTTCCTCCAATTCTAATTGCTTCTCTCTTGGATCTCAAAGTATTCCATGAACTGTAATGTTTATTTAACTATAGGTTCCCCTGGGGAGAACGTAAAGAGGCTGAAGGCCACGCTTTGTGCTGCCTTTCCTTACATGGATGCTGACCTGCCTCTGGGCAGCTTGGTGCTATATCCACTTCTCCCTTTCAGCCTGGTGTTTCCCCTTTGAGGCTTGCCTTGCAGAGACCTTTTCTTCACACTGTTTTGCTGTCCAGTGAGGAACTTGATAACCCTTCCCAGGCCACCACACATGACCATTTAGCTGTGATCAATCTACACATGATGTGTTAGTTAATCAATTCTTTTGCCAGCTAAACTGCAAATATTTAGGATAAATGAAGAGGCTGGATCTCCTCTGGGAGAATGTATCCATGGAAGAAAAAGGAGGAAAGGAGAGGGTGACACAGGAGGCTGATGTCAACAGCATGCCTCAGCTGTGACAGGGGCTGTGATGCCCAGGAGTGACGGCATGTTACCTTCAGCCACAGTGCTTCTTCATGCAATTTTACACCTCATTCCAGCCTTTAATCCTGATAGTTCCTTAGGCAAAATATTTTCTTCTTTAAAATAGGGTTTGGAGCTAAAATTCTCACACCTTATGAATTTTTAAAAGCCCCTTTACCTGTAATTTAAAAGTTCTCTTTCAAAACTAGATTGATGTGCTTCATTTTGCAGGATGCTGTGCAAGGGGAAGCCTCAGTGCCTTCAACTAAAGGATAAGGACTGTCTTTTATGGTGTTTGTAGCCCCTCATAGCCACGCACACTCAAGTGGAGGCACCCAGGCCAGCTAAATGAAAGCTCACTTGGTTTCTAGGAGCAGGAAAGCTGCCCTAGACAAGATGTCCTTGGCTTTTTGTCACCCCATAAGTGTATACTGAGTTTAAGCTTCTTGACAGCACTAGCAAGAGACTAGTGCTGATTTTCCTTGGCAGAAAACCTGTCAGAGAGCAGCAAAAGAATAATGCCTGGTCCCAGTTGGGGTGCACCGATCTGCAGTGATGGATGGAGGGGGAAGGGACCAGCACTCAAAGTGTGGCACAGACTGTATGAGCGTGTGCACGTGTCACGGGGTCTGAGATGCACAACTACCAGACCCATAACATGTTGCTTGTGTGTGACAGCTTCTAAGGGCTGTAAAATCCTTTAGATTTCACCTAAGCATATGAGGCTGGGAATAACCTCCCACCCCTAGCTGAGCCCTTGCTTAATGCTTGGTGCTGAGTTAGAGCCAGAGCAGAACTACACCAGTCTCTTCTTCCCAAATCCTGGTTTCTTTAGAACACAGGAACAGTTTGTTCATGTCTGTGATCCCGATAGCTGGGGACCAGGGCCAGAGAGAGGAGGCCTCTGCCTTCTAGTCAAGAAGCAGCCCAAGACATTTTCCTCATTTTGTTACACAATTCTGTGTCTCCTTCCTTATATTTTTAGACAAAAAAAACCCCAACAACCACCCCTTCAAATACTTTTGTATGATCCATCTTTAGGGTGTTTATTTCTGTTCAGACTCAGGAGGAAGACAAGTTCTGTGGAACATGCAGTCCTGTCCCAAAGTAATCAGGTTTAAGGGAGTTATGATTAACATCAGATAATCCTGGGAGCTTATAGAAAATGCAGCCTCTCAGATATTTCAGATTTGCCTCCTGCTAATTCTGGAAAACATTCTTTACACAAACTTAGATACTGTATCTTTAATTCAGATTTTCTACCCTTACATCAAACTAACTAATTAAGTTTCTGAAAATGTTTGAAAATATCAGTTCTGCCACACTTTGGTCTTCTTCTGATCAAAAAGCATGACAAATAAATCCTCTACAATAGCTTTCATCTAAATAGTGGCACTACATATCAGACTTGCTGCTTGCAACAGCTACCAGTTTAACAAACTCTCTTTTGCCCTATGGGAGAAAGTTTCACCAACATCAACTAAATATTTAGGGTTAAAAGCTGTTAAGAGTACTGTATCACATTTGTATTTATAGCTCTAAAATTGATCATGGCTGCTTCTCAGCACAAAATCTGTATCAGAGCCCCTGCTTCAAAGAGCCTATAACGTAAATCATGGAAGATCAAAAGAAAGTAGGTTGCCATGGTGGGCGAGAAGTCCTATAGGCCAGCATGTGGCTCCTTGGAGTGTGGTAGGGAAATCTGCTACATGGAAGAATGTCTTTTGTGATAGAGCTGGTCAAAATTTTTCTGAGCTCTCTTTCTTACATTTTAACAACAAAAAAAACCCTAAGCACGTCAGAATATTCTGTATCATGATCAAAACAACTTGGAAACACAGAATTTTCCACAGTATCAATACTGGGGCACGTACGGACATACAGTGTTTTCTTTATAGTGCAAACATTTATGTGTTTCTAAATATAGAGGCCTAAAATGAAAATGCCACTTAGATTCGCACCTAAGGCCACATGCCTCCAAAGGATTAAAGTGTCACAATTCTAAGAAAAACATGGCTCCTTTTAAAAAGAGGCAAAAAGGCAGGTGAGTGGAGCTTCTTTCCCTGCTTTTCCCATTTTTTTCAAGTGGTCTCTGTCTTGATTAGCTTCAGAGGAGACTGTGTCCATGATGCTGCGCTTCAGCTCTAGCAAAGGTATGTAGATGGAAATGGGAAAAATCAAGAGACCCACTATGTGTGCCTGAGTTTTATCTATTTGCTCACTTCTTTGCTTGCTTTTCACTGTTGCAAAGCCTCCTAATGGAATATATCAAATGCTTGTGACTTTTACTGATTTCAGAGGAGCTGAGGATGCTTAGCTCCCAGAAGTCAGACTCAGTAATTACCATCGTTGCTGTGATCAGTATATTGATCTGCAATGAAACAGCTCAGCATCAGCATACTTGAGTGTTTCTTTTATCTTCAGGATGGAGGCTTATCTTCCTGTGAGATTATCTATCTATCCCCTCTATTCTTTCATGCAAACCATTAAGAATATTGACAAATTAGTGAGATTTTATCAGAAAGGGATTTGTTTAGAGAGAGCAAATATCTCAGGGATGCATTAAGTTTTATTTTTCAGGGAAAAAGAAATATAATCAGGCAGTCAAACCCGAATACCTTAAAAAGATTAAAACTTACAAGGTTGAGAATGCCAAACAATTTACAGTATTGCACTACCTTTTGGCTACCTTCTTAATAGTTAACACACACTCCTTCCCAGATAGATGTATGGCTTGCTGCAAGATTAAACTGCAAAGCCTAAATTCTCCTTTCATTGATACGACAATACCAAGAGATATAAGAACAGGATGTGTTGTCTCCTTCTTAGGCACGTGGGTTTGAATTTTGCACCTAGCATTGCTCCTTTACATGCTGCATTCATTTGCTTTTTGCTCCTGGCAGATAAGCTAAGCACTATTAATATGAATTTCTGTGTATTAATATGTTAATATGCTCTGGCTAATGCAGATAAGTAAGGAGGTGGAATGAAAAAGTCCTCTAGCCATCCCAATTTTCAGCCATGCTCTGGTTTTTACTGTTTCTTTTCTAAGCACTTGGTTAAGATTTCAACTTTCCAAAAATGAGAAAATATGTCCCCTGAAGAAAAGCCAGAAGCACATAAAATGAGGAAGATCCACCCCACCTGCACTCGCACTGGTGCCAATATAATTTGTACAATGCAGCCATTACAGGTTTCCTTTCTGAAGTCGGATAGACCCAAAGTGTATCACTCTACTGGGTGCTGTCTGCGTTTTTTAAGTAACTCTTTTTCCCTTGAAACCGTGTTTTTCAGCAGTGTCAATTCACTACTGCTCTTCCATGAGCTGCATGCTGCTGTGGTAACCAAGCCAGTTAACTGCTTAACCGAATTCTCCTGCTACCTCTGGAAGAGATATAAGCTAAACACTCCAGAGTATCACTATACACATTTGGAAGAAGGGGGAAGAGTCAACACATAGTAGGATTTTCTTTTTTTTGGGGGGACAATCATATTCTTACAACCAATTTTCATCAATTACCATGGGAATAAAAAATAGGAGCCATTTAATAACAAGACAAACATTACTTGCAAAACTCTAATGATGTCAGTAGAGGTCTGTTAGCAAAGATGGGCTTCAGATATTTAGGTATCATGGTTACTGGAGATAAGGGTGGGTAAGTGTGATTCCTACACTGCCTATAAAAGTGAGAGCATGACAGAGATGACGGGTATTCCAAGCTCCTTTGCATGTATTTATAACATATCTAAAATCTGAACAATGTCATTTCTGCCATTCTGGGTCTGGGTTTGTCTGGGAGAGAGTCAAGGGCCTCTGCTGCTCTCTGCCAGAGGACTGCAAGAAATGCTTCCCCCACCAACCACCCTCACCTGGAGCCATGCCTTCTCCCTCAATAAGTATTTTAGTGCTTTTAAAAAGAGGTCAAATAGGGTCCAAAGAGAGGGAATTAAGAGGCCAGTGCTGCAGGATTTTTTCATAACCTACAGTTAGGATTTCTTTTTTTTTTTGAAAGAAAAAGGGGTTTGGCTCCCTTTATGCATGGGGAGAAGTAATGACTTGGTGTCCTGCAGCTGTGTTGTGTCATGAGTCACTGGATGGTTGGGTAAAAGCCTGTCCTTGCTATTGTGTCCTTTGGTGGATCACAGCCTCAATTATTCTTGGCCAAAAGTATTTCCAGCTGCAATTGTTAAGTGCATTCAGCTTAAATCTCTGAAGAGCTTGGGGTGAAAATGAACTGCAGCTTTTGGCAAACAGTTTCTTTGCTTCCAAGAATTTCTTGGCTCTGTGTGGAACAGCACCATATACTGCAAGCATGAAGGCTGTTACCTGCAGCTGGAGGACATTGGGCAAACGCCTCCAGCATTTGTGGGGAAAGAAATGCATGAGTTGTGTTAGCAGTATTGTACCTCTAGCCCTTGAGATTCATGTGGGCATCAAGGGCTCAACCCAGCCCTGGGCCTTGCCCCATTCACACAAGGTCTGACCTATTTATCTCCAGAAACAATAGGCAGAAAATGCAAAACTGGTCTAGTCTCAAAAAAGGTACTTTAACTAAGCCGGAGATGTACATTTAAATGCACTACCACAGTTTAGTTAGGTGCACAGACTGGTAATCCAGCAATGCCAATCGCCCTTACTAAGAATCACCTTGATTCATTTTTGCATGGAGATGAGCTAACTTTGAAGAAAGAAAAAAACTTGAATTCTAAATGAAATTATCCACATGGGGTTCAGCACAGTTTGACCTGTATAGATATATTTTCACTCAGATTAACTTTCATCCCATGTAGATAAGAAGAGTGTAGATAAGGAGACTGCTTCTTTCTTCAGGGTTTAACATAGAAGACAAAGTAAGAAAGAGATAGAGGCAAAGGAAGACACAAAGAGGTTTATGGAAAGAAATTAGAGTCTTTCCAGGAGTCTTGAAGGAGATCCACTAAATCCATCTCTCAGAGGCTGAGACCACTATTGTTTCTGTTCAGCAGAAATAGTAGTGTTTATTTTTTTAACTAAACACAGTAAAGCAGAAGCCTCTGCAACAGCTTTGTCTCCTGTTTTTATTATAGCTATTGTATCGTCCCATTCACTTACACATCAATATCCCTTATTCTTCACCTTATTCTTCATATTCAGTACGTTTCTGTCATGGCCTAACAAATGGCCACGCCAAAATTAAGTGTTTAAAATTGAAACAGATATCAACAACTACAGGAAAAAAAGGTGTGAGATTCTGATTAAAGCTCAAGTATGAAAGACGCAGAGAATCAGGTATATAGATCATACAGTCTCATCATCCATTTAAAATGCTGACTGCTTATTTTCTTGTATTATTTTTTTCGTGCATTATTAGTAATATACATTATTACCTAAGAAGATTCAAGGGTAAGTACACAAAATTCTAGATGTCTAAAAGAAAAAAACCTCTGGGGTTTATTCTACTTTTTCAGAGACATATGCTCAGAGACTCAGAATCTGAATCACTGTGAAGCTGTACCTTAGTTCCTTTGCCACCATAAAGACAGTATTATGGGGTTTTTCGGAGTAAGTGTTCTTAGTATGCCTCCATCCCTTTCCTCGCGTAGCAACCATCTAGAAAATGTCAGATGTACCTATCTGTGAATCTATTACTTCGAAATCATAATAGACATCTGAAGCAACCTTTGTGTTAGTTAATTAGATTGCATGTAACATGGCAATGAGGTCACAGAAAGTAATTTGATGACCTTTATTATAAATAGCCATTAATTAATGTGTAATTAATCTTCACAATCATCAGAGACATTGCAACTGAGTCGTACATGAAAACAAAATTAGGAAACATCATATTCATGTTATATATGATTGTTGATTAAATGGCTCACATCTAAATGATTGGCAAATTATCACGCAAATAAGCTATGAAGGTAATCAGATAAGAATGATTTCCTCAGTGTCAGAGTTTGCTCAGTGCATGACTACAAGCTAAATCATCGAGCAGCTGTTTGAACACAATGCATCCTAACCAACAGATCCTAAAATGGCATCCCTCATTTACAAAACCAGGGATGGAGAAAAGAAGACACTATTATAAGCAATGACATCATTTCACAAGGACTTTTGCCCAGATCCCGAGTCACTCACATAACTTGCCACACATTCTAAGAGCAAGATGAAATGCCTCCAGATCCATGGATTTTGAATGCCATGCTCTCCCACCCCCCTTCCTTGCTGAACACTGACTCCTGCACAAGCTCCTAGCTCTGGGTCAGGGAGCTGGTTTGTTTGAATGCTTGCCCTGCAAAGCCCCCCTAACACAGCTTGCCTGGGAGGACACAGAGGGCTCCATGAGCCTAGGAAACATAAAGGAAAGGGAACAAAAGGGAGGAAAAATGGTATCTCAGTCTTTTTAGCAATGGAACTGGGGACATACGTATCACCCAAAATGATGAGTGTATGTTTTTTGACAAAAGAGAGAGAAAAAGCCACTTTCTCATTTTTCATTTCTAATTTAGCTGCAAAACCTTTTGTTAAGCTTTGGTGGCAATGCTGGAAAAAGTTAGGATTGCCCCATATTCCTTCTCTCTATGCCCTCAATCCCTTCTCCCTCAGCATAGCAGGAAGAACAAATCTTGGCAGAGCTTAATGGCCTGGTCAGCTGTAAGCTCTGAAAGTGTGGATTTAACATATGGAATGAATTCAGCAAAATTGCTTTAAATATGATACATCTTGACCATTATTATTAATGAAGGAAATGACACGCCTTCTTGCTTCATAGATGAGGAGATAACTCATTAACGAGCAGGAATATATCAGGGCTTAACATGGGGAACTAGCAAGAAGCAAACATTTGGCTTTTGAGACTCTTGGTGCTGTATTATTCAGAAGCAGCCACTTTGAGCCAGCTGATCAGTTAACAGGTGGCTAAAATGGATTAGTTTGTGGGTTTTTTCTTTAGGAAATCTATTTCTACTGGATCTTAAACGTATTTGCCGTGAGCATATGTGGGAGAAAGAACATCAGGAGAACAAAATGACATAGAGAAAAACAACAGTGATTGGAAGAGACAGGAATAAAAAACCAAACTAAAACATCAAACCTGAGCAAATTACAATGGAAGTAGAACTTTCCTCCAAACCTAGAAGGGAAAAGAAACCCAACCAAATCCCCAAAAACTTAATGGCTCATAAGCAGATCAGAAGCAAGGGTTGGGAATTTCCAGAGAGAAACAATGAAAAGAAATGAGAGAAATGAGGGGACGGATCAGAGAGAGGCAACAGAAGAGATGAAGATCTGCATAGTTTACTGGATGCCATAGAGGTAAGTGCTGGAGGGAAACAGCTTCTTGCAGAGATCTACTGGGAGGTCTGTTGGTGCTACTGAGTGACAGTTTCCTTAGACCTCAGCAAAAACTGTCCTAAGGATTCTGCTATGGAGTATGGCTGCACTGTCAAGTCCTCCAGTTCCAGTACCTCTGGTTTAAGTCAAGATTTGTGGGTCTGGAGAAATCATTCCCCAAATACCATAATCCAAGAAACCATTTTTGCATGGTCATAAGAGAATGTTAAAAAAAGTTCTAAATGTTGGGACTTGATCATTTCTAGAAAATGGTTGTGAAAACAGCACCTTATTGATTCTAAATGATTTCCAGATCGTAACTGTTCAATTTTCAAATTAAAGCTCCAATCTGCAAGCATTTATAAGTAGCAGCCTTTTTCATGTCAATACTTTTATTGAATTTATGTTATGAATTGAGAAAACGAAACCATGTTCCCTCAGCATTGCAAACTGGAGCTAGGACTCAGATTGGGCTCAGTCTCGTATTACACAAATTACAGAACTGGACTTTGATTAGTGCCAGGAGCATTGGATCCAAACTGTTTTGACAGAAAATTGGCTATTTGACAAAATTAATATTTTCTCGTGAATGCTTTTCAGAGAGTCACCTTTTTTGTGCAGGAGAAATGCTCCCCTTTATTTCTCCCTCCCACGATTTTACGCACACTCATGCAGCAATTGGATGCAGAGATGCCACCGCAAATTTCTAGTGCTATTTGTGTTGAGTTCCCTGTGCCACATCACCTATTCTGTGTTGAACTGATCTTCCAAAGAAGAAGGCAGGTGAGGATGCATCACAGGAAACAGCATTCTTCCTTTTCCATAAAATACTGCTACAGCTTGCTCAGGCGATTTTGGGGTTTTTTGAGAAGTTAAATATTTAATTTAAATTAAACTTCTGTTTCTGATTAGATATCATGCAATATTTTGTGGTAGTTGGGAAATCATATGAAAAGAACTTACTGAAGCATAGCTATTGCCCTGGAAAGTAGAAATAAAAGATTACTTTAATATAGTGCCAAGTTTTGTGATCCCTTGCAGAGAAAACTGAAAACACAGAGTAAAATTAATAAGTCTGTGTTTACAACCAAGACTAACATTTGACAATGTCCTTTGAGCTAATGCTGAACGCTTTTTTTTTAAATCACTTATTATAATTTAATGCAATATATAATCATGATTATCCTTTGGATTTGAATAGAAATAAAAATGAGACCAATGCTAACAGTGAAAAACAAAAACATGGCATCTGAAAGTCAGACTCATGTCCGCTTTGCAGTCAAAATAAGTATATCTGGCAGAAAATACGATGGCAATCACACAAAAACTTGTGCTCATTGTTTCAAAATTGAAAAGAAAAATAAACAGCTAAAATCAGGGAGTGATTCTATTTATGTAATGAGTGGTCTTTTCATGGAGTCACATAAGCAATATCCAATGTAGGACTCAACTCCTTTTTTTGGGATGAGTATTGGTAATTATCTAGTCATTACAGCGTGAAACTCCACACTGGTTAATTTACCAAATTTCTCTGAATGATAAGAAAGACCTGTGCAGGCCATTATATTTATGTAATTATATATAATTATAATATTTTAATATATGTGTTATAGACATAATGTTATTACTGCTACAGTATGGAGAGTACCAAATATATACATGTATCAAATCAGATACTGGTATTCCACTGCTGACACAAATGAAATACTGTTTGAAGAGAGATATTAAACTTGAATGTCAGCTAGGATTTTCTCTGTATATTTCCATACATTCTGACAATTTCCTTACATTTCCTGTAAAAGAAAATTTCTTTGAACTTTCTGGAAGAAAGGTACTGTATGGTTAATAAGCATTAGGTATGTGATATATTCTTCCTACACATGTAAGAGTAGACATGGCTGGAAAGTCCATTGCTGCTTTTATCAAGAGAAAATCCAAAAGCTCTGATTAAGGTGAAAGCTAGAAATACACACTGCTTGCTGGTGAAGGTAAGATTGCCCACAAATTTTTTTGAGTGGCACTATCATACTAAAATCAACCCAAGATTTATTTTGGAACTCCCTGAAAAATAGGTGGATAGAAAGAGGCAAGTAGTTATAATGGGAAATCCTGGCTTATTCCCCTCTCTGGTAACAGACTGAGAGCGGAGATAATGGGAAGGAAAGGAAAAGTGGAGCATTCAGCTGATAATTCTCTTATTTACGCAGTGAGTCTTAAGTCTAATATATCACAGAGCTGTCTCACCTCCCACTCACCCCTTACCTGATCTTTATTTATTCAGTTTCTAAAGTTAAATCACTTATATAATGTGGAAAGATGCAATTTAGAAAGCGCAATTTAATTTACTTCTTTCCCTCTTCACAGCCTCCAATGCTACCAGCCTAAAAGCAGTGATGATTCTGCATTAAGTGAGTTATTGTATGGCCTTAGTGCTGAAATTTTGCTTTTCTGCTGAAGGATATTAACGATTAGGAGCAAAGTGGCACTTTGAAGGATAGCACCAACTCAGGTCACTATATCCAACACACAAATGGAGGGACAAACTCATATCCCACTCCAGTGACCAGGCACCAAAGGTTGCAGGGTCAGTGGTGTTTCAGGACAGGGCTCTGAGCTGCCAGCAGCAGCAGACAAGCCCCATCTGCTCCAGGCTGCAAGTGTTGAAAGTAAATTTGCCAATAAAAAAGCCACCCTCAAAAATACAAATCACTGTTGCAAAGTTAGAGACTTTTGGAAACTGGAAAGCATGTGTGCTCAGCCAGACTTGTCTCTAACACCATTAGGTATTTGGAATGGCATGATTTTCTGCTTCTACAGCATCTGCTTCTACAGCATCTGAAAACCGCTCTGCAAGAGACCGGGCAATGGGAGGTTTTGGAAGTGCCTTCCCTGTGCTGGTGTGCCTGTCGCTCATCCACTGAAAGTGAGGCTCCTTTTTAGGGGCACACTTAAACTGAACCTGCTTAAAAATAACTTCTCCATGCAAGAAAGAAAAAACGAACAAGCAAACAAACAAAACCCAACAGACCAAACCTTTGCTAAAGTGTTGTCACAAGACAGATGTAGAACCTTTCAAAAAACCTTCCTATATATTGATTTCATCATCTAGATACCTTTCTTTCATCCTGATTCTGTTCTAGATACCTTTCTTTCACCCTGGCTCTATTCCAGGATAAGTCCCAAGCCTGCAGTTTTTCCCCTCCCACATTGTGGTTTCTGTGCTGCAGTCAGGGGATGCCAGAGGTGGACAATCAAAGGAGCAGAGTGAGGATGCTGCATAGATCAGATGGAACAGAATTTATCTCCTGTTCTAACACAGGCATCTCCTTCCTTGATTGATAGAAAAAAGGATGTAGATATCACTAAATAATAGAGGTACAAACAGAAAAACCCTTATCTGCTTTTCTCCTACAGTCCATTTAGCTTTCTTGAAATGGCCTTCATATTGTGGCATTTTTCAATGGTAGATATGTTGGTGTTGCCTTTTAATTCATTACCCAAGTGTCTGTAGTGCAAAATACAGTTTCCATACTTGGATTCCAACCATACCTGCCATGCATAATAAAAGCTTCACATTCATTTCACAAAAATAAATCAAATTCCTTTTGGAGGCATGTTTTATAGACGGTTGAATCCGCAGTGCTTGTGATTACACTAGAATAAAAAGGAAAAGAAAAGAAAGAAAAATTCTGTCCCTCTGGATAGATGTTCACAGTGTTACACAGCTTATCGGAAGGAGGATCACCTATTTCTTTAAATGGAGCATTACTTCTTAGCCGTGTGCATCACACAATTAAGTGTGAGACAATTACTCCACTGTCCACGGACCAAGGAGAAATGTGTGCCTGCAGATATGTTCCAGCTTGCTAATGTGCTCACGAGCAGCTTTGTGCAGCTGCCCCAAGGCTCTGTGCATTGCTGCCAGTTTCTAGAGCCTTGCTTGGTGGGCTCAGCAACAGAAAAGCTACAAACGCAGCACCAAGCCCATTTCTGAGCTGGGAGGTGACAGCATCACCGATCTCACCTCCAGGATGTTTCTTGGTGGTGGGCATCAACAACTCAGTGTGACCTGGCAGCCAGGGTGTCCAACACCCTGCT
>NW_009912216.1:79423-104770 GCF_000696875.1 Nestor notabilis
ACCTGTGTGTGGGGTCCTGGCAACGTAAGAACCCATCCGAATGGGTTTAACAGCACAAATACAAGGTTCTCACAAGAACTGTTGTCACCTATTGAGTTATGAATGATTTATTATATTGTTGATTGCTTGTTTTGCTGTGAGAGTGGCACTCTGGACTGGTGGGGCACAGGTGTCATAACAGGCATATAGTGGAACAGCACGCTTCTGCTCGGTGCTCGATGGCCTGAATTTCCATGGAAGTAAATGGGATACGTGGTTGCCCAGCACCTCAGAGGAGCAGGCACTAATTACCAAGCAGCAAATGGAGTAGTGAAAAGCACCAACTGCCAGGTAGTTAGCTATTACACAGCCCTGGAGATTAAGAAGCTGTCACACTTGCTCACAGGAAAAATTATCATGTTTTATAAAATAATAACAACAGATAATCCTCCCTGCGGTTCATGCTTGCTACTCCACTAAATGTAACACAAGTTCATAATAGGGAACATAAATATTCCAGCAGCTCTGAAATGTGTGTGAAGGATGGGAATGCTGCAGTTCCTCTGTCCTCAGCTTGCCTATCCCTGCGTAGACAGCCAGCTTAACAGCATAGAAAATCAGAAGTGTCCATGTGATTTGATGCCAAGAAGAAATCCCCTATACATCTCCAATATCTGCTTAAGGGCTGCTATTCCCTCTCCCAGATCTAAATCATAACCTTTCTGGAGTCAAGCAAATGATGACTTTTGCATTCTCTGGGTTTCAGATGTATCCTTAAGCCTCCCGATTGAGGGAACCCTTTATCATTGCAGAGGTTTCAGGGAAGGGCTCACATTCCTTATCATATCTGGTAGGTTTTCATATCACTGGGCTTGTTCAGGGATATGGTATCAGGAAATGCACATTTCAAACACACTTGCTAGTCTTCCTTTGTGTCAGGGTTTTAATACCAAATGAGGTTTGCCGTGTCTGTTTAACTACAGTAAAAAAGGAACCATAGCACATAAGAAACATAAATTTGCAGAAGGTGGGAACTGTGTGTGTGATTCAGCAAGAGAAATAACTTTCAGGACGCCTACTGTCTTATCAAGTGATTTTGAGATTGTAGTGGCACGGTTAATTTTGGATACCATGCTTCTGATGGCTGAATAAATAGCTCAGTAAATAAGTACAGGATCTCATCAGTCTTTCATTCTGATCTGCAGTTTGATTCAGCTTGTAAATTAAGATTTGAATTTTCATCCATCCTGTAGAGAAAGAAAACATTTGAGCGAAATGTATTCACATATTCCACTAAGGCTCTCCCAGAATCATTCAATCAGAATCCGGAGTTCTAGGTGCACCATCACCTACTCCCCACAAATAAAACTCTTGACACAAACCTTAGAAGATGATTAACGCTGTCCAATAACAATAAAGAAACTTTGCAATGGTCACCTTTTCCTCTTGCTCTCTATTCCTGATTAACTTTATTATTTATTCCTGATTAACTATAGGATTATGTGTATATTTTGCAGCTGTCCCACCAATTATAAAGGAAGTTTCACATTTACGATAAAGAAAGCACTAACAGACCTCATGGGATTGATCTTCATTCACAGCCACTGCTCACAGAGGCATTTCTGAATTTGATCAGTCACTGGTGAAATGTTACAGGAGCATGGACAGCCTTTCAGGGAGGTGCCTACAGACCCTTCTGAAGAGCTCTGGGAAGAAAGAGTTTAAGCTCAGCTGAATCTTATTTATTTCCATACTTTCCTTCAAGGGAAGGTACCATGGAGCAGAAGGAACACTTTCTACCAACTTCTGCAGTCTCTTTTCTCAGTCTTTGTCTACCTTCCCCCATCAGCTTATCATTAAAACTTACATATGGAACAGAAGAACATTTAGTTAAGTTTCTTGGCACTCAAATTAACAGTGTTACCTTCACAATACCGAATCAGACAACATTTCCAGGGTGATGTATGCTAAGTCTTGTGAGAACAGAGGCAGAAGCACTAATGGCATGTACATCATTAACTCCAAGCTGATAAAACATTAACTGCTTAATTCCTGCCAAATATACCAGATACCTCTTCCAACACTATGTTACTGTTTGAAGATCACCTGTCAGAAACTGATAGTAGTTTAACTTTGGCTAAATCACTTTAGAATTTGTGGAGTTTGGAGCACTTACTTGACACAAATAAAGAAGGAATCCTTTCAAACCAAAGACAGCATTTTAGAAACTGTGTTATTTTGTGTTTTCCTGGGTTGTTAGAATTCATCACTTTTTAGTTTAAACATTTTTTTCCCTTCCAGACTATTGTTTTGGAAAGTCTGAGGAAGAGGAGCAATGCACCAGGACATGGTCTGGAGTGCCCGGGAAGGATTTCAGCAACAAAAGGTGGGGTAAAGCTAAGGAGGTATGCAATCCCACATGGTTTTCTATATTTTTGTTCTGATCCAGCTAAAAGAAGTGTTCCATTATGGCCCACTGGATGGCTCTGTGATCATTTAGTCATGGGGCAAGGCTGAATTAGATGAGTGTAAACCCCGAGTCATTTTACTTCTGTCAGTAGAACTGCAAAGGTGCCAAATATGTGTGTGTAAGACTAGAACAAGCCCTCTGAGCACTCTTTAAGATTACTCATACTCTGGTATAATATAAACTACTGGTCAAATTCAGCAGAATTTGACCAGAATTCTCACCAGAAAATTTGCTGTGCCAATAGGTCAAGTTTCTTTCTTTGATTTTATTTGGGATTTTCTCCTCTTAAATGGACCAAGAGAAGAGGAGGCAGAAAGTAGGACGAATAGGTCTTTGAAAGATTGTCTCTTGGAAAGAGAATAAACTAAAGGTTTGAGATTTTAGGTCCATGTCATTTGGAGGTGCAAAGCATCAATATACAAATTTTCAGCAACTTACTGCTGAGTTAAAAATCACCCAGACACTTTCAAGTACAGGGAGGGCAGATGGAAATCTGTGTCCTCTCATTTTCCTCTGCTGTTGACAGATGGTGGACATCAGTGGGAACTTGAAAGCTTAGGAAACTCAAGCAGTACTCCTAGCTCTGTGCCAGGGCAGCAGTTCATTCTTGATTGTGTTATCAGAGGATAACTCATGGCTGGGAGGGACCCATGGGGGTATTCACTCCAAGTCTCTGTGTCAGTTATTGGCACCTTGTTCCTTTTTGGCTGACACTTGGTTCCTTGTGTCAGGAATTTCACCAAAAAATATTTTTATTCCTGAGGTCAAAATTAGCTTGTTTTTGTATTCAGCAAGAGGCTGATGGGCAATTGTGCTTGCCCAACAAACGAGCAACATACACAGTTCAATTCAAGCATGTAATTAATGGTCACTGCTTAAAAGCTGTATTTCATTTGATTTATAACACATAACGATCTTTTTCTGCCCCACTTGTTAATTAGCCCTATTAGCAGTCCTTTCTTCCATTAGCTGCATAGAAGAGGTTCCTGATTTCTGGGGGGCAAAGGGATGAAGTGAAAGCCTTGGTGCAAAATTAGCTGCAGGTTAATTGTCTCTGCAGAGCTACAGTTATGCTGGCAGCCTCAGGTGCTTCGATCCAGCCATGACCATGGCAGGCAGGCACAGGGAAGGGCCCATGTGCATCCCTGGCAGGATGGCCATGTCTACTCTGCTAGAGTGAGCAGTCTTCCCTCTGCAGGATCCTCAGTGCTTGGGAGGCTGCTGGTACCTAAGGGTCTGGTGAAGACGCCCTTCGGCACCAGTCACAGCAACAACATGCCAGCCAGCTTGGACCAGACCACTGTGGATGATGAAGATGTCAGGAAGAGACTAAGAGAGGAAGCCTGGGGGACTCTGGGGCAGCTGGTGCTAGTGGCTGGTCCCAAGACCCTCTCCAGCAGCTCCTGCTCCAAGCCTTGACCTGCTCTGCTGCGACTCCCCCAGCGTCTCCCTGGTATGGTGGATATGCCCAAACCGCTTACACAGCCTCAAAAAAACTCATTAGTCACAGAAAAGATCAAACTGGAATGACAAAGCAGAGGTAAATAATTGGAAATGCACTCCCGAGTCAGACCTTTTCCTCCTCTTCCCTGGTTGGCATCAAAGGCTGGCCTTTAGCCAGCCTCCAGCCCCTTCCTCTTCAGAAAACAACGAAAACAATACTTGGGAGGAAAATTAGTCTTCTGCTGGCTAATACTTTAAAGCCTGTCTTCTGAATACACTCACCCTATTTGCAAGTGGCTGGGCAGCACTCAGAGGACATCTAATTGTCATGGACTGATCAGCAAAGCTCTTTGAAAGCCATGTCAGCCCCATTTAATTATTTTGCTTCACACTTGGGTGCCTGTAACACAACAGTGTCTGCAAGGTGTTCTCTGTGCCTACGGCTGCCTGGGAGAAGAACAGCTGATTGGAGTTGGAAGGGAAGAAAAAAGCACAGAGATTTATTACGGTTTCCACGGAAAGTCAAATGAAATGAAACAAACACTGTTGCCCTGGTAATCAACATCATGATTAAGGAAATGGACCAAAGAGAGACCAAAAGATGCCTCATAAATCTTCAGAATCGGCTCCCCACACTCTATGATAGCTGGCTGCTCAGCACCTTGTAAACACTGAGCAGCTTGGATGCTGAGGTGCTGCCTGTGCAAAACCAAAAGCAGATGGCTCCTTAGCAGTGGGAAGCAAAGTCTGTGTCCCAGCAGTAAGAAGGCTACAGGCTAGCAAACTGCGCCTGTGCTACCTGGGACCTAATCTTCCTCTCCTGCCCCTTTGGTTACTGTTTATGCCTGCTCAGGGTAACACTGATAAGCCATTGCATCAGTGTAGAAGAGTCTCACTCTTCATCTGTGCAGTGTTTTGGAAAGTATTCATATAAGGTAAACATAAAGTTTCATTTTGCAGAGTTCACTTGGAACCCTGGCAACATGAAGGACCTTTAGAAAGGCTAAAACCAGAACAACTGAAAAGTCTTTTCTAAGGCCACATCAGCCTCTGCTTTGCCAGAAGAAATGAGACTGAACAGTTTACCAAAGAAAGGTGTCAACATATATCCACTGGCCAGGCACACCAGAATGGTGCTGGCTTCTCAGAAAAGCGACTTGATGCTTATACAGTTCAGCAGCAAAATACCTTTGTGGTTCTCACTGATATTACCTGACATATAGGTAAAATTAGAGTTTTAGAGAGAGAGTTTAGTAAATATATATCTAAGGTCACTTTGAGTGACTAGTTATACTATTCTTCTCCCTTTCTTTGCCATCAATGCGTTGTCACATGACTTCCTCCTCTTTTTAAGTATTTATTTCAAATCATCACTTTAAGTAAAATCATGCTGATGCTATTGGTATAGATATTCACATAGACATGTTGGTATACTGGGCCCTATTTTCATTTTCTCTAGAGCTCTGCTGAGTTGCTGTGCATGTAGTTCATCTCAGAGATACACTGATGAAGTAGATTTTGTATGTAACTAAATAATGTACTTGGTTGGTTGTTTTTTTTTAGGAGTGTGAAGTGCCAAAGCCCATCAAATAATATTAGCATTGATCAGCATTAATTTTGCCAGCAGTCATGTTTTCCAAATTCGGTTCTCCACCTTCTAATAACATTCTCAAATTATACGGCACAAGACTCAAATTGCTACTTACACTAACATCAAAATGTAGTAATTACTCTTGTTATAATGAAGTAAGTGTGGGGGAAAAGAAAAGGGTTTGTGTCTACTCTATGGCTGTTACCGCATAAATCAATCTTTCTGCTATCGGAAACATTTCTTCACAAGAGAAAGGAAATAGGGATTGGTCCCTACATGAAGAAGTTGACTCAAATGCCACCGCTGCCTGTCCTAGGTTTCTCCTTTATAAGCACTGCTTTTCTCCTGAAAATTGTCACGCATGAAGCTTGATTAAAAAAAATCACACCACAAAATCGACATTTCAAAAGAGCAGAACAAAAGGGCGATTGTGAACTATTATTTTGCACGTCCTTTCACCTGGCTGTATTTGCAATTTTTCCAACACATTTTAGCATTACACATTTGCACAGATAACATCTCACAGGACTACCAAATGTGATTTTTCAGAAATCCTTTAACCTTAACAGGAAAAAAAAATACTTTTTAGCAGTTACTTGTAGATATTTTTTATAATTTATGTTAATTTAACAGAATTATTACACACTAATTATTACTTCAGTATTAAACTTATTACTTTGAGTTCCTGGAGATCATAAATGTTACTGTCTTTCTAAATGAAATGTAATGATGCTCTTTAAAAGATTAACCTCCTGTACTCGTGAGTATATTTCATGACTGGTCCATTGAAAGCTAAAAGATTTAAAAAAGGCAAAAGACTTCCACCTAGAAAAGCAATGAAGTAAATACAGGAAAGGGGCTGATGGACATGAAATAGGGAGCGTTTGATTTCATGTGTCTAGTGACAGCTAAGATAAAACCCAGAAGTAAACTCAATACAGAAGTGTTTTCCTGGCTGAAATACTGCTTCAGTATGTAGAAGTGGTTTTCCTTTTTCTCTTTTTTCATGTATGTAATAGATGCAGCTTCCACATTCCCTTCTGCCCTTGTGGGAGGAGGGCAGAGCAGTCTTCCAGCAGGACTGTATTGTCATATTGATGGTATTGTCATATTGATGGTATCATCAGCAGCCTGTATGCACACAGGAGAAAATGTTTGCAGATAGGTTTCCTTAGGACATGCCAGTTAAGAGTAAGACAAGCTTTAATACCAACGTGTGAAACTCTGCTCTGCTTCTGGAGCAACTCTAGCAAGAAGACATTTCTTATATTTTACTAATTCTGCACTGACTTGAGTTGGAAAATAAAAGGACAGTGCTCAGAAATGGAAAAACTGAAGTTGCAGAAGTCTGGAATCTATCTGGAAAACATGCTTCCCCTCTTCCATCTGTCATCGAGCATCTCCGCCAGAACATCCGCAGCCCAACTCCACAACAACTGCCTCTTTGGATTCGGCTTTGTCCTGACTGGTCAACAGCAACAGAAGATGGCACATGCCTGTAATTCAATAGGCACTTGGCAGAGCCTCCTTGTCCCTCCTGGCAAAAGATTAATGTGCTCCCAGACATTGCAGGGTTTTCCATGCCACTTGGGTCAGCAACGTTTACGGTCAGCCCCAGGAAATTCTTGGCAAGGGCAAAGCCTGGATCCCAAGCTGTGAGATGCGCCTGTGTCCAGCAGCAGCTGGGTCTGGTCGGTCTGTAAGCCAGGGACTGGGCTTTCTGCGTGCATGCATGTACATGTGTGAGAGGCCAGGGGGAGGGAAGAACAAACAAGGAAAAAAACCAGATAAAGAAATATCTGTTCTTCACCATCACTCCGTAGGCATGATTTAGTTGGTGGTATGTGACAATCATTAGATTTCTGCTTCATAGAGAAAATTGTCTTTGGTGCCAGCTTATCACATACCTCCATCTGTGGGAAGTTCACATCAGATACAGGAGTGGTATGAATAAAAAAAGCTACTGGCTATTTTTGTAGTGTGTCCTCCCAGCCCCTCCTCTCTGCATTTCTCTGCAGTTTGAGATTCCAGCTGTCTCTAGAGTCTCCTTGTGAGTTGCCTCTTATTTTTGGTTTATTTATCCAGAAGATGCCTTTATGTTCCCAAAGGCCTGAACTGCATTAACTGCAATTTCTGTTGCACTGGTTAGTTGTTACATGGTGTTAGAAATTCCATGAAAGTATCTTCAGCTTGGTAAGAAGAAAAGGAGATGAAAAGTGACTGTATAAGAGAGAGGAGGAAAGGTTGAAGAACTGGACGTTATCCTGAAAAAACAGTGTTTTCTTAATAAATATGTTGCTTGCCAAGAGAGGCAGACCTTGGAATATTCACACTGTGGGAAATCTCTCTTCTAACCTATGAAAAGCACTACGATGCTTTGCCATGTGGACAGAAAATGTCCACCCAAGGATCATCTCAGGGCCAAATCCTTTCCCTCTAAGTCAATAAGCACTCAGAGCTTTTGAGGATATTTTGCCAGGCTGATTGCAGCTTTTGGATGGACCTGGAGGAAAGCCGGTCCCATTGTTATCCATGTGTTCAGAGCAGAATTTATTATATGTCTATATTATGAGAAAAATATTTGAACCTGAAGATAAAATGTTGCAGGAAGAGTTTCCTTGCAGTGAAAGAAGACCACTACACAGCAAAGGTCAGAATTCACTCTCTGAGCTTACAAAAATCATTACTTCAAATGAAGCAAGCGATAACATGTTAAATATAAAACTCTCTGTATTTAATGCTTTTTCCCCTTCTGATAGTGGTTCTGAATTTCTTTCTATACCCTGCTGATGGCTATTGAGAGCTTGACACAGATATGTAAAGTGTGACACTTTCTCTCTTTCTAACAGACTTTGGAAAACATTTGCAGTTAATTTGTGCACACCATTCACTCCTGCTGGAGTGGCATCAGTAGCACATATCCAGGTTCACAGTATCACAGAAAGAAAGAGGTGATAGCAGGCGCTGATTACTCAGGAGAAATCCTCTTTCTAATAGAAACTATACCCCCAAAAAATTATTGTACTAGAGTTATTATTCAGTGCTTAATGTGTGATGCTAGTTGGAAATAAAAAGATACTTCTAATTATAAACCCAGTTCTACATTTCCTGGTCATTACAGCCTCAGCACCAAAGCCTTTAATGATCTGTAGGTTCCAAGATCATAAAAAGATATTCGCTGTGTGTCAGCACCTGTGAAAAGTCTCTCCTTGCACAGTGGAATATTCTTTCCATACTGTCAAGAAAGTGCCAAAGAGCTAAACCGATCAGGCCTCATAAATGCTAATATAACAAAGACAGTTACAAATTGGCAGCTGAATCTCCCAAGTGACAACTCCCTGGCCATTAGAAAGTGATTCTTGAAGGAAATTCTGCGTTTTACAGAAGCACCATCTTATTACTTACGTTAATTCTGCATTTTCCATTTGCACTACCTAATATCAGAGATGAGGGAAATGCAGAAATCTGTGACCTGCAGAGAGCTATGGTGTGGGCACAGACAACCTACCGTATGTTGGATGTAGGATGTACTACACATGATGCAGTCATATATGTGTCAAGCTGAGCAGAGGAATACTGATAGCTCAGCTTTGTAGTCTTACTCACACCTCTGTTGAGGTAACAGAGCTAAGAACAGTCCCAGCTGCTATAGTAGGTGGCTTCAAAGAACAAGAAGTAATTGCTGTGCATGAGAATGGTTGCTCAACTGCTTTTAACACAGATCATTCATTTCTACAGGAGAATAAATGCAGTAGACAGTATAAGGAGGCTTATAAAGAGATTGGAAAATATAGTCTTGAGACTTTGGGGGAAAGATTCATCGAGTTTTGACAGCATAGAGAGATAATGCAAACAGCCCAGAGGTCTGAGTTATGGCCAAAATTAAATAACACAATGTTTGGGTCTGATTCCCCAAGGTCTCAGGCCAAGATGCTCTCTTGAACATCTATGGTCCAACCTGTAATGTACCAACGAGGGCTGCCTGGATGTCAGCATATCCGTCCCTGCTGCTCAGCCACACTGTACCAACCTGACCACACACAGAATCAGGGAAAGGAAGGAACGCCTTTTCTTAACCCTGTCATATCACCTCATCCTTTTTCCATAGGATCAAGTTTTGATTTTGATTTACCATAAGGCTGGGACAGTGCAGATGGAAATAGATGGGAAAAGAAAATGCAGCACTGCTTCCATAATAGTTTGAAACTTCTTTTATACTTTTCTCTGTCAAATGACAATATGGTGCAACTTTTTTTTTCCCATTAGAAGTTTCAAATAACTGCTTTAATATGGTGTATCAATTGCCCAGAAAGATTTGTTTCAGTGTCCTTTCTCTAAACCTGTATATGTATTCCCTGTTGACTGGAAAACAAACCTAAATATCATTGGCACCTTGTCACAGCTCTCTCTCCTTCTCCTACCATGGACAAGGTACCAACAAGTACAAAGTGTTCTTATCTCCTTTATATTGAGATGTCATTTAGGTAAAATATATCCAGAATAAGTGCCTATACCTACTACTCTCACCCTTTTTGCTCTTGGTATCAGGCTCTCCATGGACTGGTCAGACAGGGACAGGGCAGCTCACACTGGTGTTAGGCAGCTTTTCTGCTGAAGAAGTGATCTTTTATGGTGTGACTTAGATGGGCTGGCTGAGTATGAGAATTAGTATTTAATAAAGAAAAAAAACTACCAGAGAATGGTAAATAACTTCCAGGTTTTTTAAAATAAAAAAACTAGCTGCAGACAACACCAAATCTACCACATCCATTTGAATGGGCAGAATTACAGAGACCAAAACAGCTCCCTTGATCTCCCGTAGTAAGAAAAATATGTAGAAGCTTTCTTTTCTGCTGCTAAGCCACCCACCCATCAGTTCTATTTACATCTAAAACCCATTAATTATATTATTCCTTACAGCCTGCTCTCATTACAGAAACAATGGTCCAGAACCAAATAATGGAGTAATAATTTAATCTCAACTCTCGGATGCTACCCACCAGCAACATAAAGAGCAACTGTCACTCTGTCAGTCACTGCTATGACTGACTACATGTGGGCATGCAGTCTGGGGCTACACACTATACTGCACAGGTATTTGTGAACTCCTCTGGCTACTTCACCCCACTTGTGCTGCAAAGTAATACCAGGGCAGCATACAAGTGATGTAAAGGGTACACAGTGAGCATTATTTCAGCATGGTTTTATGAATCTCATAATCTTTCTCCAGTAGCTGTGTGGTTTCAGCTGAAACGATGTTTATCAGCTTTAGCACAGCTGAGGGCTAGAGGGGACAGAGTAGACAGCAGCTCCTCATACCACGAGATCGCAGTCAGTCTGATATGGATATGGTTATTCAGCAGAGATAACGTCTTTGGGAGCAGGCACCCAACTGTAAGCTGTATTTGTAATGTGCTGTAAGGGCAACAAAAGGATGAAAAAGTTTCAAGATTTGCAAGGCAAGCCTGCAACTAAAAAAGCTTGAAGAAAGCTTAATTTGTAACTTCACAATTCCCCTGCCATGTGTTTTCCACTGAGTGTTGCACGTGACTGAAAGTCTTCCCCCTGCTAAAATGAGTGTATGGTGAATATCAGAAAGTTCAGACAGAGAAAGTCCAAATGGTCACGAGCAAAAGCACTTGGTCTAGGAGAGAAGTGAAGGGTGGCCAGAGCAATTCTACACCAGACACAACAAAGTTCAAATGCCATTTTAATGGCTTTAAAAGCCATTGGTTTAAAAACAGAGCTTATATCCAAAGATAAAATCAGTGTAGTATGGGCACATGCTAAAGCATGAGACTGCTTTTGTAAGCTGCAGGGGAAATATATTAAATAGTTGCATGAAACTTAAGGCAACCATCATTCAGAATGAATGGAGTTACAGGTAATATTACAGAGCATAGAGGTGGGAGCTGATATTCTTAAAAGAGTCTGGTGTCAGCATTAGATCTGGAGCATTTCTGAGAAAGCTATTCCAAACAGAAGTGGCAGAGACTAACACAGGCTGTTGCCATTGAGGTTTGAGAAAAATAGGCATGGAGAAACCTAAGTGTATCAGTGTGGAAGTATGGTGTAGCCATAAGAGACTAGAAAAAACAGCCAAAGTTACACAGGTCAAACACAGCTTCTCTTTTCTACCAGAAAGGGAAAACTGATGAAAAAGGTTGCCGTATCGGATCGTCTCGGATACAAGCAAAAGACAACATTTTATTGCAATTGCATAGGCATGTTTTATCCATCAAACCATTAATCCAAAGTTTATTTAAAATTCAGAGACTTGTAAGTGATAAAAAAGAGCAAGACTAAATGAAATATATGTATATTTGTGTGTGTGTGAATAAACATATATACACACATAGGCACTATTTACTTATATATACTGCTTTCTTGGGGAAGGCTCTTTTGAGAACCATATGTTCTGATGATTCTCAAAGCAGCCTGAACTCCAATGATGCTCTGGCTGAGATCTCATCAATGACAATAAATCCATCCTCATACACATCCAATCTTGTTGCTGAGTGAAGGATTATGATAACTGACGGCTCTCAGTTACTACTGCCAAGTGGACAGGTAGTTTGTTTTCCCCATTACATCTGCGGATCACTGGAAAAACAGTTTTCAAGCACAAGTTTTCTATATAGTGGAGATAATTCAACATCTTTTGTTCTGAAGCATCAGTAAAATTAAACGTCTGGAGCGTACTATGTAGCTTTTATGCTTTTCACTTGAGAGCAATTTGGGGGTTTTGCACACAATTTCTTTAAGAGAATTCCTAAGCATGCTATAAATCTTTCTCATAAACATGCATATATGGAGGAAAAACTTCACAGTTAATTGGTATATGTGTCAGATATTAATTTTTTCTTAGAAATATGTACAGAGGTTTTATTAGCGAAATATTACAGGAACAATTCACCCCAGGTACTTAAGGAATTTACTAAGATCACATAAAATGTATTTTGTTTCCTTCAAACACCTAAGACCTGATCTGTAGCCAGTTATGTCAATAGGATTTTTCCACTCAGCATATCGGTGTACAAGTTGTATGTGACACTGGTCTCAGCAGTAAAACTGGCTCGAGAATCTCCTCTGGCTCTGAATCTCTTTTTCTTTCTATTTGTTCCGATCTTCACACTTCAACTCATGACCCCATCAGTTACAGGCAAATTCCTGTGGCTTGGGAACAATTCCATCTAAGGGAGTTTGGCTGGGAGAACCACGGCTGGAGTTACAGCCTTGTTACTGAACGGTTACTGAAACCTCTGTATGATGCGGCAAGGAAAGGTCACATCTGAACAGCATCCAGGGTTTGAGGAAAATGAGAGGCATGGGTGAACTCAAAACAGGCAGCAAAAGAGAGGTTTATCAGAAGGGAATTGCTGGTGGATGCCTGCTCTTGACACAAGAGAAAGGAAGCTGGTGGTCAGGGTCTCCTGGCTGAGGACACCAGATGCACAACTATCAGGAGCCTATTAAATATTGAAGAGTGAGCATTCACCATCAGGCAGGGGAAAAGCAACATATTGATTGACTCATTTTGTTGCTCCAAGGAAAAAGGTTTTGTGATATGACTTGCAAAAACACATGCTTTTCTTTACTGATGTTTACAGCCAAGGGAAATCGCAGAAGGAGGCTCTAATGCAAGCGCAGAGCCACGAAAGCTGCTGTGTGGGCATTGATCCTGGCTTCTGGCATTGTACTGGGTGTCGGTGATATTCCTAGCTCCTTACAGATTGCTTTTGGCAGCTCCACTGATGTGGAGTGCTCACTGCATGCAAACAAAAGCTCTGACATTCACTTGGGGGTTGTAATGACCTGTTAATACTGCAACATCTGCATGGCAAACATAGGCTATGCGTACCTTTCCCCACTTTCCCCCCTCCTCCTTAGGATGCTGTAGAGACCAAGGATCTTTCACAAGGAGAAACTGGATCCCATGATTACATTTTATGCCCTTGAGTGTCTAAACAACTGTTCGCTGTGATTAGACCTTGACCCTTGGGATGGGTCATGACCTTTTGTGGGAGGAATGTTTTATTCCAAACCATTCTGTTCAATCAAGGAGCTTTTCATTTTGCTAGAAATAACATCTTTCATTGCCAGCTGGTCAGTATGAATTATAACAAAAATGTAGTATGCTGGTAACAAAGGTTGAAGCTGTTATCAAATTTCACCACTGGATAACAGTAATTTTTATGGAGGTGCAATAAATAGTAAGTATGGTTTTATTGGAAATCTTTTGTTTTTAGCAGTAGTGGAGTAATTTATTTTTTTAACATAAATCAGAATTTAATCAAAACCACACTCCAGCTTACGCTGACCCCACGGGTTAGTATGTCTTTTCCCACTTGCTTCCAAAGTTCAAATTTACAAACTGCTTCCTTCTTTTTTCTGTCCCTATACCCTCACATTGAAACTTGGTGTTTTGCTACTATTATTTGTGCACCTAGATGA
Organism: Nestor notabilis; assembly: GCF_000696875.1. NCBI lineage: Eukaryota > Metazoa > Chordata > Aves > Psittaciformes > Psittacidae > Nestor > Nestor notabilis. The sequence continues at coordinate 93,361 of NW_009912216.1, forward strand.
TGGACATTTATTCCTTTTTCACCAAACCTTTGTGCACTACCTTGTATCCTTCAAACGAAAATCACGTTGTGTGTGTGGATCCTACTGGGGTTTTTTTGTCCACAAGTATCAAAAAGCGAAAACCTTGTGGACAGAAAAAGTGTGAGGAGAGGGAAGCGATGGATCCTGTGCAAATTAAGTCTTTTTGAGGCAATCTTAACTCGGTCATAGCTATAGATCCCAAAGATCTGTCTGTTAAGGGAGAAACATCTATGGAGCGCTGCTCTTCTGACATCCCCACCTTTGCCTTTTGCTCTGCTCTCCACTCTGATTGGGTCCGAAACCAGTTTTCTTCAATTCTTGCTTTAAGCAGTCAGGTTGTCTCTGTATGGGAGCCTACCTAATAGGACAGGCATTTCTAAATGCTCTTCACACAAGCCAACAGCAGGGACATAAACAACCAGTCTGCAGCCTCACAGGTGATGGAAAGCTGTGACCTGTCTGCTAAGGCTACAGCAATTACAATTTTAATTAACCTCTGCACCTACTGCAACTAACAAGTAACTTATTTCATGTGTTGGCAGAATTAACCAGTTCTCATTCCCATCATAACCCACTTCCCCCATACCTGATTTAGAGGCAGGAGACATAAAGAGGGTCCACCCAGTCCTCTGAGGATGGGATGTCTCCTTCTCCTAATGCCATCTCCCATCTCCAGCATGGGCCACCTCAGTTCACTGTTTGAGCCTCTTTGATAGCCTAGGAAAGATGGAAAAACCTCATTCACTCCTCCCTCGCAAGCTTGTAGCTCTGGTTTTGCATGCTAATCATTTCCAGACTGGAGCCTTTACATTACTGATGAGTGCTATATACCATTTGCCATCTCTGGAGTGTAAATCCATGCCACTTTTGAGACATCAAAATACAAAAGGTATCAGAGACATTTTAATGGGAGTCCAACTCCCGCTAAAATCAATGGGAGTTTTCCAGTCAAATTTAATGGAGGTTTGGTCAGACATCCTGGAGTGTAAAAATGACAATTTTCATGCTCAGATGCTAAACCAGCAGATTTGCTTCAGCTCTTGCCTACGATACAGCCCTAGACTGAAAATGTGAAATTATTATGTAGATAGTCACAGGTGGAACTCTGACACCTGAATAAAAGACCTCTTCAAACCTTTGCATATCTTTCAAGGGAAATAGCTAAATAAATCACTAAGTATAATACCTTCTAGAGCATTTCAGAGAAGGGGACATTTGGAGGGGCACAGCTAATAAACAAGTTAAAGTAGGTTACACTGGTAATTAGAAATTATCACTGCTCTTATCTGTCATGAGCTGGATGGTTTTTGGGCTTTCATCTGAACAGACAACAAAATTTCTGCCCTGACCATCACAAGTCAGAGCTATATCCTGGAGGGAACCAGTTCAACCCTGCTCCATCACTCTCAGTATGGGAGAGTTTATTGCCAATGATAAGGCATTATCTTATCCTCCCTGGCCCAGGAAGGGGCTCCAGCTTTGGGTGAGCTTCCCCACACAAACAGCTCTGCCCCATATGGGATGAAAGAGGTGCTAGGAATGGCAGAGGTGATGCGCATGGCACCAGGATGGTAACTCCTTTCTTTAGTCTTCCTTTTCTCTCTCTTCCCAGGGGCATTGAGATATTCCTTCTTCTGGTTCATTTCCACAAATATTTAAGCTGTCTGAGGGGCTCTAAGGCCACCTGAGAGCACATGTGGCCCTCGGGTCCAGCTGTACTCCAGCAAGGCAGGGAAGTATCTGTGACCTAGAAAAAGATTTGGGGGATGGTGTGTAGAGGAGAGCATCAGGCATCCCACTCCAAGACAAAAGATGAAAGTTCCTTAATCATCCTTCAAGGTTAAGAGGTTCACGTTGTATTCCCATGTGCTCTGACCTTCTCTAATTAGCATGCTGTTGGTATTTCACATCTGAAATATGAATAAGCTATTCATTATCATCACAGCCATTATTCTTCTGCAACCCACCAGAAAGAAAAAGTTGCTTCTTTTCACAGGAGACAAGGTCAATCTACTCTATCAGTCGGCTAAGCTTGAATAATGTATAAACTGTTTTTCACAGTAGGCTCTCTCAGCTGAGCAGGTGATAAGCAATGCATATCCATAAGGATGGCTAGGCAGAAAAGATAATCTACTGTTTGGAAATATTTTTATGGTGAAGTATTTGCTACCTCTGCCACAGTATCATCTGAATGATTTGGCTTTTGCAGATAGAAACCTTCTCTTCAATCAGGTGGGAGTTATGATGCAGCCCATAGCTGGCAGTGAAGGTTTCATAGCAGGAAATAGTTTTGTTTCTTCTCGTGACTGGTATCAGTAATATCCACATTCAGTGCCTGGGTGTAGTAAGCCTGGTAAAGCTTGTAGGGAGAGATAACAACTTTGATTAGGCCAGCTAAAATAGGTGAAAAAACAGATGTACTTTTGGCACAGGAGACTTTCTGGAGGTTAGAAAATACGGCCCAATTTTGTTGATGTTTCTCTTTAGGCCTGAGAAAAGGTTTGTGTGCCAAAAAGCTTGACTGCTTTCTGCAGCTGTATTGCTTCACTCAGAAGTCCCTCTGACCTCTCTTTTCAAACTGCCTCGATATATCTTTAGGGTATCACAGCAACATTACTGTTAATTATAGTAACTCATCTCACATAATGAGAATTAATGAGAATTCTGTCATTTTGAAGACAGTCAAGAGTGCAGTATGGTACTAAAGACATTCTTAGCATTTCTCTACTTGTTTGATGCTATTTCTTTTTCATTTATTAACTCGTGGGACACACATGTAGAACACACACACACAAATCACTTTTTCCTACTTCTGGTGATGAAGTTTTGTGCTTCCAGATCTGTTCTAGAAGAGAGATTTCATAAGACATAGTTGTGTCACTGGCTGTGTGTGTCTTCACTTCAAAAAGTGAAGACTGTGCATTTTTCAGTCAGGTATTTTGTTCAGTATCTTCAGTCTCTAGCCCAAAGTAGTCCCTCCCTATTGAAAAAAATAAATCTGAGAAACCACTGTTTGTAGTCAATTTTCAGATTCTGCAATGACAAATTGAAACAATTTCTATCTACAGTATGATGAAATATTTTGCATCTTTTCAAGTGTGTCTTAATGATTTGGGGAAAAAAACCCAAAAACCAAAACCAGAGAAATTGCATGGTATTACACAACATAACTCACGGTCTGTTCTTTAATCACACACTTTTTAACAGTTTTAACAGGTATCTTTCTTAGGCTCTTAACCTCAAGTGGGCAGATGAGGAGTAAAGCTGAATATCTCTCTACACAACATGCTCAGCAGAAGGAATGCCAGAAGGGGATTCTAATACAGTTATTACCCTGATGATCAGCATAGATGGCTATGGTGGCCCGTACAATCAAATAATATCATATGAAAAAGGAAACCATCCTCATACCATTTGCTCCATAAGTTTTGCCCTCATGAAGGGATACTGACCACAAAAGGATGTGAACAGATTTACTTTTACTGTGCTTCTGCAGTTTCTCTGCTTTTATAAGAAGAGTACAGGTACAGAATCTGTATGTACCATTTCCATGTAGTATACTAGCATGGTTTTGGAGGAGCACCTTAAAAACTGGACACTCGTTGACTAACGTGTTTTGGCTATGGCTCAAATCCCTGATACTTTCATGCGCCCTAGGCTAATCAGGGAATCAAGGCTAATGGATGCAAGAGGTGTATGTTTAATGTCTACATGGCTGCTCAGGGAAAGGTTGCCATATCTGACTCATTAGTGTATCACACTGAGCACCACTGATGTAATGCCTCTGGAGAAGCTATATTTCCCCTTTCCTGAAGAAAAGGAAAAAAAAAGCCTTTTAGAATGCTTTTTTGAACATTGTTTTAGCTTTACCCACACCCTATCTCAAATACAAGCAGTTTCTACCAGTGAAACAACAATCCAAGGAGAGATGTAATTATGTATGTGACATATAGGTGTTTCTAATTCCCTTTGCTGCCTGGCCTACCAGCAATGAGTATTTTCTCTGTCTACCTTAGTCTAGTCTTTCATGTGTATCGCATTCATCCCTGTGTTGGGTGAGGACCATTTTCCTAGCAGCATGAACTCTGGGATGTTTTATGGTGAAAGAGCAGATAATACCTTAGCTCTATGCATGTATCTTCAGGTATGCACTGAACAGGCTAGGCTAGGCTGATTGTTACTTCAAACAATGCTAGTGAGATTGCATGAGGTTCTATTATTCTTTTTAAAGAAAAATGCTAAAATCTAAAATGTTTCTCTGGATCCAGAATTATTCACCATTTTTTTCAATGTGTTTTGATTTTAAAGTTATATTAAACCGTTGCAGTTCCAAGTATTTTATTTCTTCCAGTTTTCTCTGTATTGCCCTAAAACCTTAATACAAACTCACACTTGTTGATGTTGTCAGAGATTTATTGCCATAAAGACCCAATTCATTACAAATAGAAATCAAGGACAAGGTTGAATGAGTTGACTGGATTACTTATGTCCTCAGTGGCGAGTAATGACTCTACCTGAAGCCACTAGATATGCTCGTGTCCTGATATCTCTGCAGTTATCTCTTTAGGGATGATGTGTTTAAGGTCAGCAGAAGGTAAATTCCTTGAAGGCCACACAACCGTAAGCCATCTTGGAGGATTTGTTTAAATCTTCCTTGAAATTCCATTGTTATCCACATCCTTATCCCACAGCTTATGCTTGGTCTAAGTGCTACCCTAAAACCATTAGGAGTGATTTCACTAGTGCTGTATAAATGATGAACAATTGTAATCACTGCCAGTATTAATCATAAAAGTAAATATTTTCTTTTTCTTTAAATACTTCATGTCAGATTTTCTAACTCTATATTTAACAAGTTTCTTTTTCATTTCGAGGAGAGGGAAGGCTGTGTGACATGTGACAAAACAGTTAGGAGCAGCCTGTTTCCACAGTCATACTCATTTTAGATTATTCCTACGCTACTAATGAAACTGCTGAAAAAAATTCTGAAAGAAAAAAAATAATTGTGGAATATCTGTAGTGGAAGAGATGGGGCAACCAGTGGGAGATTAATGAGGTTAAAAACAAGGTTGAAACAGTTTTTCAAGGCTTGCCATGTATACGTACGTTACAAAGGCTAAGATAGTCATTAGGTACATCAAATACTTCCACGGTCTGGGTTTTCAAACATCCTGCTCAAGAAAGTGGCTAAATGCCCATGTCCCCTTTGCAGCTTGTATTTCTGAGGGTCTTTTCTGCAAAACAACAAACGTCCTCAGTAGGAGGAAAACAGGGGTGGGTTGTGAGTCTGGCCAGATTCAGAACTGCTGCACTGCAGTTTTACTCTTAGAACTTGGTGATAATTTTTTATTCTCTATTTTTCATTTAAATAAAACACTTTTTTCTTTTAGACTTATTATCTTTGCCTGTTCAGTTAATAATATTTTAAATGAAAAAGAGTATTAATGCTTTGATCAGCTGTAATTTTCTCCACAGCTACAGCATCTAAAGCATTGTTTTCTCCTGGATCTTACACCTATTACAAGAAGAGCAAGGTGCAGTGTAAAGTGAAAGACAAAACAAAATAAACCAAAAAACCAAATCCATCAAGAACAACAGTTCACTCATACCAACAACAAAATAGCAACAGGATGCATGAACTAGTGAACAGCAGACAAAGCACATGCTTTCCTCACCCCCGCTTACATTCTGCTGTTCTACTTATCACTACTAAGGATACATAACTGAAAAGATGCTATGTGTACTTGAGTTACTGTCAGGACTGTTGCCAAAAAAGAAATCTTCAGTAACTTCAAGTGATTCAATGACTTCTTGAGAAGACATCACCCTATGCAGGAGGTTCCAATACACTAGTTTCTATTTATTATATGCTTGAATGATTTCTGAACTAAGAGAACGCCATGCATGATTACATGAGAACGGAAGCAGATGATAAGGAGAGCAGATGTTGCTGTGACCAGGGCTCAAAGCCTAATCACCAGCTGGTGCGTTTTTCTTAATCTGTTGGAGATGTGGATTTACCAGGCTGAAATGTAAAGTTCCTCTGCAATCCGGGAATACTGGGCATGTAGCTCACCACTTCATACGGAGTGAAATGCTAATTATAAATGCTATCCCTCATTAGCTGCGGAACACAGCTGGGTTAAACACTTGCTAATCTGAAAAGCCAAACCCAGAGTAAGGAATGACAATATTCTGGTTTTCCTACTGCTTCTGCAGACAGCTCTCAAGAGAGTTTCCAGAGGTAAAATCACACAGGCAGCAGCAGCAGCAGCAGTCTTTTTCTTCTCAGGAAAGAGGCTAAAGTGTGGGAGCTTCTTGGTTGACCTGACACTGTTTACAAACCAGATCTTGATGCCAGCATCTCCAGTAGTTTGCTACTGGTGCGTGGTACTCAATGGCATTATTGAGCAGGTGATTTGAAATAAATCACTTCTAAAAATTCATTTTACAGCTGCAGATGCCTGGACCTGAAGATCTCAGGTATAAATTCTTCTTTTTTTCAATGTAATAATAAAATAAGAATAGCATTTGTACACAACGTAAGCATAGAATAGTCTGTTGAAAAAGTTTAAATGCATATTAATCTGTTTAGGACAAATAAAATATTAGCTAGAAGTCAGATAGCAGCTGAGACAGGAGCAGAAATTGTGAGAGACACTGCTGAGAGTGAAATCCTGAGCAAAATAACTTAGGTTTCTAGCACAATTGCAGGCCAGCTTGTTCCTAGCATCTGTTATAAATAGATGGCAAAGTGTTTACTGTTACGAGTGATTTGCTTAGAGACACTAGATAGTGATGAGTAATATAGAACAAAACATAACGTGGAGAAAGACATGCAAAAATGCTCTAAGTAGCTGCATGCCAATATATAGACATTTATAAGCCTGAAAAATTGCAGCTCAATTCATCATTCTATAGGCAGGTGTATTAGTATAATGTATTCCTTATTAAAACAAAAACAAAACCAGAATCCTAGTGTCAGTTCCCCAAATATTTCTATTCTAACAAAATCATAGTAAAGAATTTGCAAAGTTTAATTGCAGATATTCTGTACATCTTCAGAGAGGGTGGCCAACAGCAATTTCAATTAATTTGGCAGAAACAGACATTTAATTACAGATTTCTCAGGTCCATCAGGGAATTTCTATACAAAGGAAAACAAGCCAGGTAGCTACTAAGACCTGAAGGCTGTCCTAAATTAGGCAAAGAAGTGCCTTGGGTGCTCATTTGATTGGTAGTGAAATAGGGGGCTTTTCTGGGGTGGCTCATGCTTTTGCTTTGGGAAGAATTCCATCCTGGGCTAGAACCAGTTATCTGTCAAAATTCATATGCCCACAAAAAGCCAGTGGAAAACTCATATTCACTTCCTTAACCTTCTTGACCTCATCTCTTCCCCAGCTCTCTGACAGCTACCTTAGTCTACAGGCTGTCTGTGTTTCACATATCAAATATTTAACCATTCTTACAAAGCCCCAAGTTGGAAAGCAAGTGACTGGCCCTAAGGGCTGGCAATTAGAGCACTCATCCGGTATGGCTAAAAGGAGCTTATTCATTTTAACCTGGGGAATATCTAATTTTTTATAAAACAGACCATTGATCCTGGCTCAGACTATGAGAGTCAATGATTGAGATGTGAAGATTCATAATCCATTATGTAAAATATTCTTGTTTCTAATACTGACGTAATGTACAAGCCCAGCTGTATTTTGTACCAGTCTTTTTATCCTTTTGCATGAGGATCCTTCTGCAGGAGGTAATCTAACTGCCAACCATGGCATCATAGAGAAAAACACAGATATACATACACCCACAAGCATACCTGTATTCAGAAAGCTCAGTCTTTCTCTAGATAACATTTGTCTTGCTTAACTAAGAGAGATAAATTTTATTAATCCTGTTGCTTTTTCACAGAGACCAGGGCATTAGTTAAACACTAGTCTGGGTTCATAATCCTCAGGAAATAGCTAGCTATGCATTAGGGATGATGATCTTGGCACATCACATTACTATGTGAAGTAGCCTGTTTAGCATTATACTTTATACCGCTTTACCCTTTCTTTGTTATATCTTCAAATGGATGAAGAAAAAATGTCTGCTGATTCAGAAAACTTAGCTGACACACTAATGTGAAACTGCAAATCCTGTACAAATATTATTTAATTGATTTGAAAACTTGTTTTGCAGCATTTTCTAATTTGACACTATATACTATTATTCTTGCTTCACTGTGTGTGTATTTCTTGATGCACAGCAGTTAATAATTTGGGACAGGTTACAAACTGATCACCTACAAACAGGAATATGTGTTTTGTTCTATATGTGGACTTCTTAGCGCAGACAGATGCTGCAGTTGGGAAAACACTATTTGCCTCTCAGTAACTGAGAGCTGCAATGGCTACTATTTCCTACAGGGTATGTGGGAAATACATTGGTTTTCCTTTTCTGATCATAGTGTTGTGCTCTCCTTTCTATAGCTTGTATTATTTAAGTAACAGAGTAAAGGAAGTAACAATTAAAGTTTATAGAAAGTACTTCAGGGATTGATCTTAACAGAGAAATCCTGGCAGTCAGTTTTCCTGCAGGGTACACTGCAGGGAAAGCGAAATGCTTGATGGAGATGATTAAAAATTTGTCTTGGCACCACAGACCCCATGAATCACCTTTTTAAAGAAAAAGCAGATGAGACTTTTTTAGTGAATTTAACAATGTGACTGATTCTTGTACTGTATATAAAAATGAACCAGGGACATTAAAATAGCATTTCCTCTGATTTCCTCCACCTTCTGTTCCCTGGGGAGCCTGTTCAAGGCAGCCAATGACTTGCTTCATTTCAGGGGAACACACAACTTCACTTTTCCCTCATTCCCATCTCTGACTGTGTTTAACAATAACTTTCATTTTTGGAGCATCTTTTCTGAGAGTAGAATCTCTTCTCTAGAATGAATCCAAATTCTGGTCCTTCTGTGATTTTTCATTTCTGCAATTGCCTCCATATACTGTGCCCTTCACACCCACTACAGAGGTCATCAGAGTCTCATTCTTGGTCTTCATCTTCACTGCTTTATCCTTGAGTAACTGTATTGTGGGTTTTAAACAGGAACATTGCGTCAATGTGGATAGACTGTACGTCTCCCTCCGCTCGCCTCAGTAACCACCCCATTTATGAGCCTGCCATGGTTCTTTCACCCATAGCACCACTGTGACTTCCTACTCTTCAGTTAGAATCTGGCAGAACCTTGACTTCTCACAAGGAGATATTTTAAAAGTCAGAAGATTTTCCAGGCACAGACAAAAACTCAGGGCGCAATGGCGCTGAGTGTGATGTCAGAGCAACTGGAGGAAGAAGTGGAAAGACTGGTCAGACCTAAGCCCTGAAATGTCAGAAGAGGTTCAGGAAACCACGTCTCACAAAGCTGTGCATTGTCTAGAACAAAGTTTAAACCAAGGTAAGGAAAAGAAAATGACGTAACTAACCTTTAATCAGACTATGGTTGACTCTTGTGATACTGTGAGCTGAACACCTGAATATACACATATTTTTTAAATTTAACCTCATTAAAGAAAATGCCACAAAATGAGGCTCATCATCAAAAGCAAAACTTTGCACTACTTCTTGATGAGTTTTTCAAATCATAAGCAATTTCAAAAAACAGGGTTGAAGTCTACTCTCACTCCCATTTGTCATTGAAGACTACACTGGAGATTCAAATCTCAGCTGGTCTCACCCGTTGGGCTCCAAGCCTACAATTTAGGTGAACCAAGCTGAATTTGGTATTCCTGGAACAACTATAGTCTCAAACTAAATGCTTTCATGTTTTGTTTGCAGTGTAAATATTAAAAAAAAACAACCAACAACATTTAGAGTATTTCCAACACCATTTCCTGAAGAAGCACAAACACAGAAAGGGCACAGAAATATGCAGATCAAAGAAGATACATTTATCCAGCTATTTCCCATCAGCTGCATGCTCTCATCCATGAGTATTGGGCAGGAGACTTTTATTTTTCTTTCATAATTTTGCTTACTCTTTTATTTTACATTCCAAAAGCATCTTGTGAAAAAATAGGAGAGGCAGGAGAGCTGGAAAGCCAGTAGAATCATAGAATAGTTAGGGTTGGAAAGGATCTTAAGATCATCTAGTTCCAACCCCCTGCCATGGGTAAGCAAGTCATCTGGTGATTAAGGCAGGAATTTTTCTAAGGTACAGCAGTCCATCTTCCAAACCAGGCAAAACATAGATGGAAAGCTATCTGGGGGGATCAGGGATGATTTCCAAAGGCCGTTTATCAGATTTTCATTCCAATGTGCTGATCATTTCTGTGCCTTTTCTTCCACATGCTGTCCATGATGTTGTATTGCAGTGGAGCATGACTGGATTAAGGAAAAGAGACATAACTCTTCGGAGGGAGGCTGCAGCTCCAGTACAAAATCAGCTATTTTCTGCAGAAGCTATCTCATGGAGTCTGCAGCTTTGGAGTTTCTTCCTGCATCCTGAAACCTATGAAAGGGCCACATATAACACTTATAGGCAACACTCATTCAGGGACTATTGATTATATTACTGTATTTCTGGTTTAGTTGTTCTGTATATAAACAGTGTTGTTGGGCTGTTTTCTTTTAAACACTTGCATGATCAAAAGTACTTTTCAACTGCATTTCAAATCGGCAATAGTCAGAAAAAGTGTATTTGTCAGGCCTCTCCATGTGAAATAATTTATTACAGAAATGAATCCTTAATTGCCCTTGTACTAGTCCATATGCCTTCTGAAACAGCCTCCAGCCAGGATCCTGGAAGGCAGAAAATATCCTGTGAGGTCTGGTGGCATAAGTAATGAATTTTGAGGGAGGAACAGTTTAAACCGAGACTGGGTTTGAGGGATGTGAGGTGGGAAAAGGATGGGGACTTAACCAACCCTTGCTACTTCAGGGTATGCTTGCCATGCCCTTCGACAGGCACTGTGTGGAAGGTAGGTGACAGAATTCCAAGGGCAGGCTCAGGGTCTATTGTGGACAGATGCCTTCAAAGATATGGATGGTGAAGAGAAATGCATAAGCCATGGGAACCTCTGCAAGCCTGGGAATAATGAAAGGATATAGACCTATTTGGGTTTGTCGAGAGAGATTCTCAAGTTTTGGCATATAGAGGTCAGTGGAGAAAATCCTGAGCCATGATTTCTTTGGCTACATTCACTTTGACTTTATTGGGATCATGATTTTATTCCTAGTTTTTGCAGTCAGGGGGAAGCAACAATACGGATGACAGCTGCCCTTCCACAGACCATCATCTCTTTATAATAGTTTCATTTATCCCTCCACATAGATCATTTGGTTTGTGCATTTATTAATATCCCTAGGATTTGGGGATGGAGGTGGCAGAGGGAAAGA
>NW_009912216.1:104801-120212 GCF_000696875.1 Nestor notabilis
AGGTTCCAAGCTCCCATAAGAGAATTCATATTCCATAAAAAACAAGTCTCTTAAGAAGCTGTTGAATGATTTTGACCTTTCATGCTGTAACATCTGTAATTCAGATCCTGTGCTAGATCTATATGATGGTGCTTCAGCAATCCAAATCTTTCCAATTTGCTCTTTTCAGTTTAAGTAAGTTAGCATTTATTATGTTTTTCCTGTGTTATCACATAATGTGTATGTTACTATTCATGTTTTACAACAATTCAGCAAAAAAAAAGTTAAAAAAATCCATGTTTACAGTAGGCTAAGTAGCTGTTATTTAGAGTCTGTAAGTGGTTTAATGAGTGACTGCTCACTGATTACTAACTTGTTCTTGAAAATGATTGAATAATCCCCATGGTATTGAATTATTATTGACACACAATGCGATAGATTTGCTTGCTGCTTTCTGTCATACACATATCACTTGGGTGACCTTAACCCCATTAAGAATATATTATGGAGTGCACTGTAAACACTGTTAAAGTCCCTTTGTGAAGTTAGGTCTCTTTACAATGTTGTGATTCTGGTCTAGTTTGTCATTTTTTGTCACCTTCCAGGGTTCACTAATATCGGGTGCTCGTAGTACTCTCTCTTAATATTTTTATTACAGCAGCACAACATTCAGCAATATCTTTGGAGAAATAATAATACCTACAGCCACTAGGGATGGCCATAATCCAGCCAACAGCCCATGTATTTTGGAACTGTGGCTGGGAGCGGTGTTGATGTTGCTGACCGCTATGATGGACTATTCCCATTAGAGGCCACTGCAGCTGGATGCAATTTAAAGACGCCCTGGGTGGGGGTGTTCTAAACATACAGCCCCTGCAGTTCTTGAGGATAAGGAAAGAAAAAGGTGGTTTGAAGCCATATGTTTCTCAGCTGCCCCCCCTCCCCCAGCACTCCCCAGCATGCCAGGCACATACTCTTCAACCCACAAGCCAAGCTTTGACAGAGCCAAAAATTTGGCTAAGCATGGGAAAAAAAAGTGATGGATTTGAACTTAGTATATGCTGAGTAAATCACCTACAGCCGTATCTTGTTAGTAAAACAGAGCGTGCAAAAGCCATTCCCTTCACATGTCCAGGGAAACAGTCATACAAAACTAATGGGTTTTGATATTGGGTACAAAATACTAAGCAGAAGAAAAGTGAGTGTTAGAACAGATCACCTTTATTTAGTTTAACAGGAAAGCAGAGCAGCATTAGACATGGCTAAGTTATACTTTTCAAAGCATCATAACTTCCACGAAAGGGACAAAGCTTCCATTAAAGGCTCCAGATAGTCAGGAATTAGGTGCATGACACCAATTTTTTATTTTTTTGACTTTTGGAGACAAAAAAGGCTGCTGGCATGAACTGATGAAAAGCAAGACTTAAATCCCTTGCCTCATACAGAGCAGGACCATCTCCTTTCAAATCATTCTCCTTTCAATGTTCTCCTTTCAAATCTTTCCAGTTTCTTTATAAAAACAGCTGACAAAGATGCTGCTGCCTACTTGCATTTTGCATTACTCCTGTAATTATTTGTCTTATTAAATTCTGTAGGAGAATGATTAGCAGCAGCACAAAGGTTTTCCTCATGAAGTTAGGTTTGGCTTAGGCTGTCATTTAATGCTTTCAAAATCAACAGCCCCATTTTCTTCAGGCAAAGCAACAAATAAAAAAACCCAGGGCAAGGAATATTTCCTCTGATAAAAACAATCTCCACACACACATATTAAAAGGCTGTTTCCATAAATTCGAGATTAAAGCCTCACATTAAATTTATAACTGAACCTGCAAAATTCTTGACCTGTTTTTAAAGCTAGAGTTTGAAAAAGAGGAAAAGCAGAAAAGAAAAGAGATTTGTTTATTCTGCAGATTTGCTAACTTTACTATACTAATGACATGCACTTCTGAGCTACTTTGCAAGGTTGCATGTTGTGGAAGGATTATTAGCACCACATGGAGAATTGGAGTGCTTCAGGGAAATCCTTCTGATAATCCCCCTCTTCAAACAAGGCTGATGTATTCCATACATTCCGTAGCTTTTTAAACCAGACTATAGAAAAATTACAGAAGACAAAAGGCTGCTTTCTGAGCATCTATTGACCTGTATTTGGTCAATAAGCATTCTCAGGACATAGACACAATGCTCCCTCACCTTAAAATGCATAAGGACTAACAGCATAGTCTGATTTAATACATTTATTTTGACTTAGAGACAGAAAATTTGGCTTGTTATTCACCTGCCATTAGGAAGTAATGGAAATGATGAGGACATGTATCACCCAACACTCATATTTTGCAAATTCACAAATGTATGCTAAGATGATGTCAAGCTTTGACCAAGTTTCAAATGAATAGATGCCAATTAATGGCTTTGAGTGGAAGCCAGGTAAAACTCAGTGGTTTAAACTGAGCTTGGAGGGCCACCAACAGCATAATAATATCAAAACCAGTAATAACTTAACTGAAGCCAATGAAGTTCCACCCTTCTAGGTGGAGTATTGAAACCTGACCGAAGACTGGTAAATATCTACAGGCTAAAAAGAAGAGAGACACATCCCTTCTCTTCCCACAGGCCAATACAGCAAAGCTTTTATATCTTTGTTTTATAGCTAATGCTTTCATCTGTCAACAGCCTTCTTACTCCTCACTTTCATTCACCTCCGCTTTCCTAACAGGAACTTTATGGAAAAGTTGTAGGAAATGTCAGGCTAAGATGTGTTCTTACAGGATAAGATGTGTCCTTACAGAAATTATGGTGTCATCTCCACATTTCCTGAGAAATATTTTTAACTGAAGCACTCTGAAGCACTCTGTGCTTTTTGTCTGTGTCGTGGTTCAAACCCAGCCGGCAACTTGGAACCACGCAGCCGCTCGCTCACTCCCCCCCTTTTCCTTCCTCCCCCCCGCTCCCGGAGGGATGGGGAGGAGAATCGAAGGAATGTAACTCCCACGAGTTGAGATAACAGCTCTCCAGTAACTAAGGTATAATACAAACCACTACTGCTACCAGTAATAATGATAAGAGGAATAACAAGGGAAAAGGACACAACCGCTCACCACCCGCCGACCGATACCCAGCCCGACCCGAGCAGCGATCTGGCCTTCCGGGTAACTCCCCCCAGTTTATATACTGGGCATGACGTGCTGTGGTATGGAATCCCCCTTTGGCCAGTTTGGGTCAGGTGTCCTGCCTCTGCTTCCTCCTGGCTTCCCCTCCTCTCTGGCAAAGCATGAGACTGAGAAAGTCCTTGGTCAGAGTAAACATTACTGAGCAACAACTAAAAACATCGGTGTTATCAGCGTTGTTCCCAGACTGAAAGTCAAAAACACAGCACTGCACCAGCTACTAAGAAGGAGACAAAATGACTGCTGTAGCTGAACCCAGGACAGTCTGTCTTCTGGAAGACAGAGGGAATGATAGCTTTTACCTGTAGCTCACAGCATCTAATTCATTACAGCTTGGTAGTAACTAAACATTTGGTAGTAATTTGACAACCAAGTTAGCAGCTTGCATGAAGCCTCTGCATGGAAAATAGCCACTTTGTGGAAATAATTGTCAAAAATTGCACCTTGGACGATAACCACTTTCTGGGAAAATAAATGTTTACTTCAGGAGTAACATTTGATTGTATTTAGAGGTGCAACCTCTTAATACATAACACACAGATATAAACATACTGAGATGATGCTTAAGAAAGGAGAAATGATTTTATAACAATTTGAAAGTACAATCCATTGTTTCAAGCTATTTTCTTCAAACCTTAGTAACGTAAAGACTGCACAATAACGACTCTACAGACAACAGTGAAAAGACACACAACAAACTTTACACAGACCATTTCTTTGAGCCAACTTTTATTGATTTACCAAGCTACCTTCTCCACACCTTGTCACTGCCCACCCTGAGGCAGGACCAAATATGCCAAGTGTGTCCAGCAGATGCTCTAAAAGACTGGCAGGAGACCTCCCAACTTCCTGAGGCAATCTACTCCAGTGCTTTACCAGCCTTATATTGAAAGAAGTTTGCTAATGTTTAATCTCCCTTACTATAACTGCATTGCTTCTTGTCTTTGCTCCTTATTCTTCACAGAGCAAGTATGACTCTGTAAGCAAGTCATTAGTGTTCTTACCTAGGCGATAAAATGGGAAGACCTGAAATGTAGTACTCACTCAAAGGGCAATTCAGATAGACTGGAACACACTGAATGGGTAAACTATCCTCTAATGTCCAGAGACATTCCCCTTCCAAGATGATAAAGAGTTTTCTGAATATCAGGTTCTGGATATAGGCAGAATGCAGAGACCCTAACTTAATTTCACATCCAGGTCTGTGTATTTTGTGGTACCAGGACTTAGGTCTTTGAAGAATTGAAAGACCCATGCAGAGTTTGGGATTTTTTTCCCTCTGAATTTGAAGACAGCCTGAAAAAGTAAATCTGAAACGTATAAGCTATCCTACCTATTTTTCTTTTCCTCATCTCCTTTAATGAGAAAAACTTTAAAGATGACCACTGAAGTGCCAACGTAATTTGGCATTCTCTTCACTTTTTCTTCATCTTAGTCTTTCATTGACCATTATGATTTTTCAGTCACACCTAATATCTAGGACTACATGAGCAGCAATCGGGCTCAGTTCGCTGTGTAGTACACAAATCTTAGCTGTATTTAATTATCTGGGAAATATTACAGGATCATACAATTCCATACTGCTTAGGTGTCATATATATATATGACCATGTTTGCATTTGGGAAAATGTAATTGCACTCCAGGTATTTATCTTTTACTGTGTTTTGATTTTTTAATGTTATTCTAAGCTAAAACTTTTCCCACCACTCAAAACAATCCAGCTTTGCATTTTTATAGGGTGCTATCTGAATAAATGACTATTAAAAAAATCTTTTGAAAGATTATGTGATTCTTTTTGGGAGCTCTGTAAGCCAGAGATTTTATTTTTCATTTTTGGAAGTATTCATTTAATTTATTAGTTGTGAAACTTCTGGGCTAGAGACAGAAGAAAATAAATCCTTCATTCTCTCCCTGGAACTTGTGCAGCATGCCCTCTGGACCACCCTCTACCACAGCTTTTCGGTAGCAAGCATGGAGTCTGTGCTGCTTGTGTCTCATCAAGGTCATCTCGTCAAAAGCAAGGAGAGTTCCAGCTGAAGTAGTTTTCTGGTGCTGCTTGGACTGGGGATAGCTGAGAAGCCCACTAGACACTGAATGTCCTACCTCCTGGCATTCCTACCTATCCTACCAGTGTTGATGGGAGAGCCATGGCACAGGGTGGGAGGAGCTCTGACCTCTCTCAAAGCAAGCTCCAATGGAATTACTGCTAATAACAGCCCTCCTTGAAAGCCTTTCCTCTTTGTACAAGGACGTGAGGTTTATTTGTGTTTCCCAGGCGCTGCATGAAAAACCAGGACCAGGACCCACAGGGACCCCCCTGTGCTCCTGACTAAGGGGAAATGTCAACCCGGGGACAGTAACCCACTTCTGCTCATGTCCTCTGATTCCAGTGAAAGCTGCTCTGACAAAGCTTACGGATGCTGCTTCTCCTGTGCAAAGGACTAAGGCTTTACTTAAAGTTAAAAAAACCCCAATCTTGCTTTAAGATTACATCTCTCCCTGGCATTTATCCTCCAGAACTTTCCCATATCATCCTCCAAAATGGGCACCTCCCATATGGCCATCTTTTTGTCACTGAGAGGAAGGCAGGCACAAAGACAGACTAGTGGCAGCAGAAACCAAAAAGACAAGGTAGCTTTTCACAGATTTCCAGCCTGATCTGTTTGCTCTGCTAAACTGCCCTCCTCTGCTCTGCTGTGAGTTAACACTCCAACCGCTGTTTAAAGGGTACCGATATATCCCCCTGGAAGCAGATAAGAGCTACATGTGTTGTAGGTCTCCATACTGCCTGGGAGTTTGAAGGAGAAGAAAAATGAGAGAAGGAAAATGAACTAAATCATTTAAGATGCCTAAGGAAAAGAGTAATAGCTTTTGCTATTGAGTTGTGTATCAATACAGACTCCTTTCTTCAGGAATGGAAATGTTGAATGAGCAAGGAATGAGATATAACTTTAATCAGCTATTTCATGCTAACAGTAGCTAATCTGAGATCAGCATTAGTAAGGGTTTGGCACCCTTCAGAGGTACCTGAGGCACAAGGCTAAGCAACGTGCCCAAACCATGTAATAACAGCCTGCTGGCACCCTCATCTTTATTATTCTCTAACGAGATGGTCCCAGAGAGAAGAAAGGAAGAAGGAGAATTTCTTGGCCATACCAAATAGACACCTCCCTGTGGAACCATCCCAGCTCGGTATCCTCAGGCTTATAAGAAGAACAGGAGTCTGGCTGTGCAGGCTCCTCTGGCACACTGGTTTTCAGGGGAACCTGGGGACACAGCACGCACTGTTCCCAGCAGGCAGGGTAGACCTCCTTGTAAACACGCTTGGTGCTCTCCACTGGCATGCACAGACACTCCCAGCAGTTGTTACCTGTCTTCCGAAGAAAAACAGATGCTGTAAGGAGCTCAAGGGAGCTCTAAGATTACATGAGCCAAGTTTCCCTGACAGCCTTTAAAGGGGGTTCAAGATGTAAAGACGGGCCTCCGACTCAGTTAAAAGAATTAAATTAAATATAAAGCTATCTTAATATAGCTGCAAAATATATCTGTAAGTGGTACTATTTCTAGTCAAACCTGTCAAAGCATCAGTATTTTCATTTGAGCAGGAAACAGCTCAAGTGGCAGGAAGGGGAAAGTGTGATGTGAGAGGATTAAGAAGAGGCACCAGAATCTATCCTAGGAAATGGCTCAAAGATGCTTCCCCCACTCACTTCTCAGTGACCTAAACATATCCTATTGTGCCACTCAGGGAAAGCATGGACAGGGATGGACTTTAGCTGGCTGTGAAACCTTTTATGCCATTAGTACATGAGGATCAGTATTGAGACAAACAACCTGGGCTTGCAGAAGGCTCCTACCTAAGCTACGTTAACTGGAAAATCAAAGTCAAAAGCTGTTGTTTCAGTTCTTAGTCTCTGCAGTGGATTAATAGACCAAACACCAAGAGAAGATCTCAGTGAAATATTTATGCTACTGCAACAGCAGTTTTAGTTTCATATCTGAAGATTTAGTGTGCTAAACCAAAATACAATTAAAGCAGTATATCTCAACGTGTTTAGTCAATAGGTAGTATGGCCCAAAGTATAAATACATCTCAAAAGATATAAAATCAGGAAATAGAGGGAAAATAAGTTGTTATTGGAAGCACAGCTTCTAAATATAGTTCAGCATGCAGAAGAGAACATTAAAATCTGCGAAACTCTAAATTTAGGAAAGTCCCAGAGCATGTCCATGCCTGTACATCTTGCATATGTGCACTGCAATGGTATAAGAAATGCATGCCCAAATAGCATGCTCACAGTTAGCTCTGCAGAACTGAACTGCACTGTTATCCAGACGCAGAGCCAAGCCCTGTTTCTCTGCCCTAGCAATCCCTTACCCAGATATATATTGCTTCAGTTCAAAACCTCTCCTGGAGGGTCCCCAAAGTAACACTGAATATAAGATATCAGTGCCCTACTGACCTGGCTGGGTATTAATTGCTTTTTTATATTTCATGTGAGCACATTCATCTCTCTGTAGTGAATTTAAAGTGATGGTGAAAAGCTGTGCCAGAGGTTCAGTAACCAGAGGCAAGGTTACAAAAACATTAGTACTTTAACTCATACACATGGGAGAAGATGAACACTCGGGAAGCCCCTGACAGGGATAATTAGCTTTTAAACTTCATTCAGCTTTTTTTTTCTCTTTTAATTTTATTTTGGATGTGCTTTGAGTTGGAGGAGGGGGGGAAGCCACAATTAAATTGTTTCAAACTACGTTGGACACTATGTGTAGATAGTGTCCGCCCCAGATTAAAAAGCAACCTTGTTTAACAAGAACTGTCTCTTCTTTCTCAGTCTATGCAACTTAAATGTCAAAACTATTTCCTTGTCACACATTCACAGTGCTGCATTAGCCTTTCCTAGTCCTGCCCAGTGCAGCAGAACAACAGCACCTAATGTTGTGTCTGGGCTGTGAAGATGAATCATACAAGTAGTGGCCTTCTTCCAAAAAAATGCATGAGCCAATAAGTTGCTGGATTCTCCTGGTCTTCTCCTGCAGGTTTAAATAAGAAATAACCCCACAGAGCCTACCACATGCCATGCAAAATGCAATCAATATGCAATATGAGCATACAGTTTGTAAAGTCACAGCCAGTGTGTTGCAAGAGGTATGCAGCATCCTGGTCTATCATATATTGAAAATCCCTCTGTTAGCAGAGCTGGTGCATATGAAAATGGGGTAACCTATGTATGGTCACATTTAGTGGCTTCATAAAACATGTGCTGTTTTTAGCTTGGTTTCTTCCTGATTCCCATCCTAAATATTGCTTGTTTTGCTGTTCTGAATCATCTAAATGACTTTGAGGCTGTAATGTGTTGATGACAGCCATTTGCTGGGTTGGATTGAAATTTGCTTTGCCCCACACCATTTAAGCTACAACAGACACTGACAGCCAGCGGTCACGGGGAGAAAATGGGAATGGTTCAAAATAATTTCTCCTATAAACTATAAAGAGAAGACAGGAGGGAAAAGAACTCATTAAGATTAAATGCTACATTCAGAGCAATGTAAATTACATATGGTGTTGACATGCTGGTTGGGGATAAGGAAAAAGGCAGATTACTTTTGTAACAACATTTATTGCTCCTTAAATGAGGCGGAAAGGTGCTATAGCATGCAAGTATGGTAGCTGCACAAAACATATTGTCTCTCTGGTACACTGTTCTTTCCACCACCTGATAGAAGTGGATGTGCAGCAATAACGCAGATAACTGGGCATGACCCTGGCAGAAGGAAGACATGTGTGGCCTCACAGTGGTTAAAATACCAGAATTATTAAATAATTCAGGCTGGCAGGGACTAACCCCCATCCCTTTCCTATAAAGTTGCTCCACAACATCTGCTTGGGAAGGTGTTCCCATTAATGAAATCTCGGATCAGACCACAGGCCGAGCTTACAACAGTATTCTAGACAGATGGTACCAACTTCTAGCAGACTTGAGGTAACACACTATATCCTCCTTCTTCTTGTCTCTCCCTCATCCTTTACCAGGTCTAGTCCAATTTGCCTTGCCAGTCCCCACACCGGAGTTGCAGTGCAGTGAACAGGAGGGACCAAGGATAGCCTGGGTAGCCAAGGAGTCAAACTAGGAGCTTCCATTTCACAAGAAACCCAGATTGAAGGAGTGATGTTTATTATGGGGAAAAAACACCATCTCTCTGCTGCAAATTAACTCTTATAAAAATGAGCCATTAGCTATATTAGCTTTCCTAATAGCAACTTTGCTATGTGAAGTGAAAACCATATAGCCACTTTTGCATAAACCATCTTATGGCAAATACACTGCTTTTATTCGGGAAAACTGGGAAGGAGAACATTCCTCCTGCCCTGTTGTTTGTCCCCCCAAGCACCCTCACTGCCCAAGCAGGATGTAGAGGCAGGAGAAGGCTGTAAGCTGGCTTTGCACTTTGTTGGCTTTCAAACTATAGCTTGGCTGCCTTAAATTATGTCAAAACCACCAGTTCCCAGAGACAAAAAGATATGACTGAGGTTTAGGGGGCTGCACAGAAGTTTCATCTACATCTCTTTTACTGTTTGCACCTATCCATGCAGAAGGGAGGATGGAGCAGAGGCTGGCTTGAAGCCTATCATGGATTCATCCCCTTGTCAGAGAGGCTTGGTGGCCCTGGAGGGCTCCCACAGGGGCTCAGTGCTGCTGAGGTGTGCTCATGCAGATGTGACCATTGCTTTCAGTAGGAAAATCACTTTCTGACTAAGTGAATGCTAGGGTTTGATTGTAAGTGCATGGTAACAAGGATTATTCTGAAGTTCTAGGCACATAAGAATTTATAACAGTGCATTAAAGCATGCAAGTTAAAACACTGAGAGTAGACCTGCCAGTACTAAAGCACTCTCAAATCTGTAATCCACCATGCAAGGGAAGCTTTCATCAGTTCAGTAATATCACCACCAAGGTAAATGTCTGCCCACCTCCTCGCTAGAGTAAAACCAGCTGTGGGCATTACCTTGCAGCACTGTTCACACACCCCCCAAATGCCATCCCGTCCTTCCCCACTAGCCCATTTTCCCCTTACACACCATCACTTATTCGGGAACTGCCCAAATGATGGTTTCGAGCCTCTCCCCTCAGACCCAACCTCCCCAGCTATCCCGTGGAGACAGAGAAAGCTGAAGAGAGGGAGAGAGGGATTGGGAGTGACTTGGAGAAACGCTATTAGGCTCTATTCCTAGATTCGCTGTGGCTTTACTATATGTATTCGTTGTTAACTTTAACACTGGCTTATTATAGAGAAACTGGATGTCTTGAGGGCTATATTTGGAATTGCTGAAGCAAGAAAATCCTAAAATTGCAATTGCAGCCTACTGAAACGTTGAATTTGCTCTCTAATTAAAATTTCTCATATAAACTCAAGCTACTTTGGTATGCCGAGCATTTTTCTTGTCTCTGCCTGATGTTTATACATTCAGTCTCTGTGGAAGACGAATACAATTTGCTTTGCTCAGACCACCCCCATTTTAATCACAGTATGTTCTTTTTCAGCTTTAGTCTGTGTCACCAAAATGGTTTCGTTGTTTCCATCTCCAAATGATACACATCTTCTGTAGTGAATGGGATTAAGGATCTTATATGTATTAAGGAGTTTATATACATGTATGTGTGTGTGTATTACATGAGTTTATATATATTTGCATTTATATATACGTATATATACACATATATGTGTGATTGCAATGTTCGCATTAATTATAAATAATAGAAAGAGCACACCTGGACAATGAAGAAATAATTAATTATGTCTTCCTTTTTCTTTTTTTTGGTCCAAGGAGGGATTTGTGTTTGCCATGAATTCCCCTCCGTGTGCAGCCGAGGTGTCTTCTGCAACAATAAAATGACATGCTGCTCCCACAGTGTTGATTCACATCTATTTATATTTGATCCTGTCTTCTCTCACTGGTGTCAGACTATAGTGTGCCCTTCCCCCTCCTCTTCTAGTTTGCTTCAGTGCTGATTATTCCACAAATGGCAATGTGAAGCTGTATGCAGCATGATAGCAGGCAGAATTAAAGGGCTTAATGAACTACATATGCCACTAAGGGCTTCCTTTGCTGCAGCGTGAGGCAAAAAACTCTAGCAGATCAATTAAAAAGATTCTCTTCTAGAAAAATTATAGGAATAATATTTTGAGAGAGGAAAGGAAAGATAAAAGAGGGGAATGTATGACTTCAGGCTTTAGTCTGAAAAAAGCAAAATGAAACATTCAAGTCATTTTGCAGACATCTACAGTTGTAGATTAGGGATGCCCACAGAGGTGATCCGGTATGCTTCTGGCTGAAGTAGCAAAATAAAGTAGACATCATTGTTTCTATACACATTATCTTTCAACAGTAATGCACACCCACAAAATAGTCCTGACTTTTTTGAAATAACAACTGCAGAAAGACTTAAGGGTATTGTGCAATTCAGAATAGCACATCCTCTGGCTGTTATTTGAGCTGCTCTGTCATTAAAGCAGCCCGAACATGAAGAAAGCTGATAAACTGCACTGGTCCTGCCACAACACACCTCTGTTCACAGGTGGTGTATGTCCTTCCTCCCAAAAACAATTAGAGAAGAGTCATCCTGTAGCTAGGCTCACAATATTTATTTTATTGTTTCAGTTCTGCATGCAGAAATACATTATCAAAATCACTTTTCAGAATCACTCCTTTGCACTTATTTCATACATCCTTTCTGGTGACTGTTGTATTTTCTCTGAACTCTAAGGTTTGGAAGGCTAAGGGAGTCTTCCTGTTGGTCTATTTATATGTCACTACATGGCACTCTGACACTTGTAGAAGTGTTTCTGAAGGTAATACCACGAAACACTTGTCTCCAACAACCTCATTTGAAGCCTGACAGCTCAGGAGATGCCCCTGGCTGTGAAATTTCACATGGTCCCTGACCCACGACAGGAGATGACAGCTGATCCGGATCCCAGGCTGGACATGCACAGAAACATTTCTCACACATCCCATGTCTAGTTTGAGATCTAGGACATTTGTGTAGACAGTCTGGGACATCGTTCGCTGGCAACCTTGGCACTAGGGAAGCTCCACTGCCCAGATTTCCCAATAAAGCAAATGCGACTTGGTTCTACTTAAACCAAACGTCAACTTATTAAAACTTATTCTCAGCCTGTAAGAACAAAAA
Organism: Nestor notabilis; assembly: GCF_000696875.1. NCBI lineage: Eukaryota > Metazoa > Chordata > Aves > Psittaciformes > Psittacidae > Nestor > Nestor notabilis. Next base: position 117,146 of record NW_009912216.1, read on the forward strand.
CATTCTTTTAGCAGACAGAAGAGCCTGGAAAACATCAGTGTGATTGTTTTCATAAATAATGAAAGAAAATCTCCATCACACACTCAGCAGTGAACAACTGAGGTCTTTATGTGAAAGAGCAGAAAATTCAGTCAGTGAATTCGTTGGTATAGGAGACCTATACAGTCTGCCACAGACACAAATAAAAATGCAGCCAGCATACACAAGAGGCAATGCCGAGGAAATAGATAAAACACAACTAGTTATTTATAACTGCCATTAATATTACAAGAGAAACTGTGACAAAGGGATCAGCTTCAGAATTCAGTGTAATGTTCTCATTAATGCCATTAAATCATACCTAATGAGATACGTCATATCAAGAATAACACAAAATGAACAGATATCTTGATAAGACAACCACAGCACCAACTATAACAAAACCCCCTGAAGATTGTGATATTCTGAACAAAATCTTGTCTTAATACAAATAACAGATACTTCCTTTACTACATGTTTCAGACTTTTAGTTGTATGAGAGTTCCAAGTATAAAACTTGTTTTACTAAGACAGCAAGGCAAGCATGTATTTCTCAGCTTGGATCACAAAACCACACTCCTTTACTTCATGCCAATGATTGGGATTATGAGTTGTAGTATTAAATACACTTTACAAAATGTTTCACTGAGAAGGATGGAAAGAGACCATGATTCCCACGGTCTCTTACCTGAGCTCTGATAAAGAGGTTGTTCAAATATTCGGATCTTAATTTGATGGATGGCATCAAAACCACCTGCATATGTTAACTTCTTTTGAACATGGAGAGAAGAAAATGTAGCCAGGATCATGTAACCTGAAGATAACTCTAGAAGCCCAAGATGTCCCTGGAACTTCTACCAAGAGTTTAGTAAACCTTTTACCCAGAAAATTTAACATGTAAATATTGTCCTCTTCCTTTCTTTGTGCATTTTCTATGATGTAATTTGGCAACTTCTTCTTGAAATGACTAGAATAAAGCAGACTCCACAAGGTAACTGGCTTTACTGGTGGGGTAAGCATGTTATAAAAAGAGCTGGACCTCCATTAGAAGCTGTGTATTTCTCCAAGACTGATCAATTGATTGATCTATTAATCTTTCTATAGTAAACCAACTTTTAATAAGAGAAGCATCTGATATTCTTTTCTTTCCTGCTACCTTTACTGAGAGATTACACTCTCAATACTTCTTTTTTCCCCAATCACTTGTGATAATAAATTTAATTAATCAGTAAAGCACAGGAAAAATACAATATACTATCTGATAATCTCGATTACATTACATGACTATTCGCTTGGCTGTAATGAACTGTTTCATGAGCAATCTATTGATTAAAAGATCATGATAGACAACTGTGAGTATTAATTCACAGGCTATCTGTGAGCAAAAAGACAAGACTAATTAAAGATGTTTATCTTGGATTATTTGCTCAGCTCTAGTCATCTGTATTTGTACTGTCTAATAAAGTAGTTTTACAGACAACTTGGTAATTTCAGGAAACTTATCAGCTGATGATGTACTCTGCACAGCACGAAAATTGTAATAAATAATAAATACAGCACTTTCAAAAGAACAGGAAAACAACTGCTTCTTAATGAAGTCATCCCTCCCCAAGGGTCTCATTTCTGAGATGAATTAGCATTTATTATCATAAACATTTGTGGTGGCCACTCAGTTGGATCAGGAAACTGATCTGGATTAAAATTAACTTGACAAGACAAACAAACAGCAGTTGCTTTCAACATGGATTTTAAGGATTATCTTCATTTTGCCCAAGTGATGGCATCCTACGTCAGTCTCCTGAACAGCATAATTCTACCTGCTTTGAAGGTAGGCACTTTCATTGTTGCTAAGACCTCAAGCTTTTAACCTTGTAAGAATAGCCCTTCCATAGCCCTGTAGACTTGAAACTCCAGTATACTCCCATTTTCTAAGGATCTGCCCAACATGGGAGAATTCCCTGGACAGGTCATATCTGCCTCCATTATCTCAGCTTGGCTCTAGCAGAGGTGGCAGCCAGACAGAAGGGGTTATAGCTCAACCTCTATTTATCCTTCACAGCTTCTCACTGTGCACTGTGTCCCTGAAGATGCAGGCAGGTAAGAACAATTTACAACAGCCCCAAGGCAGAGTGTAGTTATTCCAGAGGACACACTAGACTCCAGACACTCCTGAGATAAGGCAAGCAAAAAGGTGGCAATCAGACACCTTTTCCTTTTCACTCTTGCTTAACAAGTCTCAGCTGGAGATTAATTATTCCTATGTAATTATGCTAAGTTCTGAATAATGATCCTGTAGACAGGAGACACTAAAGTGGGAATAAACTATAACTACATTTTTATTTAAAACCCTGATTCATAACAAGGCTATAAATAACATCAAAGAAATCAATAAGGATAGAGCACTAATATCTAAATAACAAACTGTCTCCATGCAGTATTAAAATTTCTTCACATAGATAGATTTAAGGGTGGTTTGTCTTTTCTAATGTTTTCTCTTACGTGGAAGCTAGATTTAATGCACATTGAAATATAAATAGTAAAGAGGTGTGTTAGATGAGTCTAACACTGTGAAAATTGGTCTGTGGTGGACCACTCTGATCAAGATAAAAAGCATGTATGTATTTGTATTAGACGGGTATGACACTGGAATTGGTCCGTGGTGGACCACCCCGATCATCTAGAGTGAGAGTGCATGGCAAAGAGACAACAAGGCCACTCCTCTTGGTGCAGGCTGGCCCCCTGCGTTGGGATGAGTTGGCACTTTTTGGCATATAAAAGGCCCAGGGTTCAAGAGAGATTGAGAAGGAGGTAGATCCAACTACCTTTTATGGCTGACCTTACCTCTGCAGGGATGCCTGCAAAAGTATGTGCCTGCCACCCTGTTTCTACACAGTGCACCTTGGAGCTGGCTTCCTGGTCATTGGGCAAGTGTGTGGGTCGGTAAGAATCTGTGCCTAATCTATTCTTTGGTAGCCTTTAGTTATCTCTCTTCCTAGCTTGGTATATCTCTGGATTTTACATCTATTTTAGATCTTGTAATAAACTTACT
>NW_009912216.1:120243-147006 GCF_000696875.1 Nestor notabilis
GGAGTGTCGGTGGTGCATCGGCTTGTAGGTGTAGTGCTTATGTTCCTCTCCACCCAGAATCCTTTGATCCCTGGAACAAGAGGTCATAAAAGATGCTGAAATGAATGAGAGTCAAAGAAAGAAACTGATAAGCAGAGGATTCAGACTGATGAGCAAGTTGATAGTTTCAAAATGCCATGAAGTTGGGCTGAAACTAAGAGCCCCCTAAAAAAAAAGCAATCCTAAAAAACCCTCAAGTAGTCTTTCAGCTCAAAATCAGGTCACTGTAGTACGTAGTCAAAAATTACTGTCAGAGAAGACAGACAATGAAAACAAAGCTCAAGACAGTTGTTGTCAACATGAAGCCATTGCAGAGAATAAATCATGGCAATGAGAAGCAGAGCAGAACTGTTGGGTCACCTGCTCTGTGCCCCAGCAGTGGAAGGATGTATTTGTTCGGTTTTTAGTGCCTTTTTTCAGTTTGTGCCCATTTTGAGTGACTCCTAGGCCCAGTCCAACACTTCTCTTGCAAGTCTACCTGTGATCAATTAACGTTTCCCAGTAGGAAATACTTATTTCTGCATAGTCAGTTTTGGTACAATTCAGTTTGTTAGCCATAAACATATTCTGTTGCATTATCTGGAGTATTCCATACTCAGAGTTTTGCATGGCCTGTTACGCAGTTATGAAGATGTTCCTCAGAGACGTTCTGGCAAATTATAGTCAGTCTCTGCATTTGATTTTAAATCCAAGTGAAATAAAACCTTGGGCACATATGATTAAACTAGATTCCTACAACTGACATGCCAGTGTCTTTTCTAACTCAGCTGTTCAACTGACTAAAAAAGAAACTGTCAGCATCACCCATTCACCTTCTCTTGCTTTCCCCTCAACCTTAGCTGGCAGCTGCCAACAAGAGGGAATATATGATTATTATTTTACAGTTTCCACCCAGTTCCCAACTGGATCCTACTCCCTTTCCTTTATGGAAAGGGAAAACTCCCTTTCATATCAGCCTGGACAGAATTGGTCCCTTAGGATATAGATTTCACTGCAAGGTTAAGATACTAATATAAATACACAGCCTTTTCTCATCTGCCTGCAGTATGAAGGTATGTGGGAGATCAACTCCTCAGTGCTATCCCAAGCTATAAAAATAGAAGAATTTGGTGAGAAGGGGATTAGGAATTTTTTTGTTTGTTTGCTTTGGGATTTTTTTTTTTGTTTGTTTGGTTTTCGTTTGATTGGGCTTTTTTCTTTAGAAACCAATCTCTTTTTGTGAAATGTAGTGATTGGTGGCTTGTGTGACACTGTTTTAACCAGCTGATGTAAAAGCAACATTCATTCTTAATTAAATCAGTGATAATTCATTGAGCTCTGCTAAGATATTTGCCCAGTTTACATACATTAGAGTGATACATTGTGATATGATATGCTATATAAGGAAATATTCCCCATTTCCCCCCAAAATTAATTGCTTACATTTAATAGTTTCCTATTAAGCAAAACAGAAGTTCATTACTCACTTTTTGGATATCATCCTTTAGTTTATATTTCTCCTCCTCTCCAAATGTAATTAATATTAATGTTTTAAATGACTTCTAACATAGAAGACCCCTGTGTCTTTAATCATGCTCATTCCTGGATCTGTTTGAAATTCTTCCCTCTTTTTCCACTCACAAGACATGACTGAAATTTTAATGCTGTCTGCAAAACAGTTATGTGCCACTGCTTTATCATGTGCAATGACATTCTGCTCTCATACGTTCCATTTGGTGTAGTTGACTGTTGTTACAAATCCAGCAAAGGTGTCCTCATGCACCCACAATGGTGTAATAAAAATAAATCCACCCAGAAACTGGAAAAAAGTTGGTCATGCACTTTTCCAGAGGAGAAACCAAGCGCAGGCACTAACCTATTTTCTCACCCTGCAGATGACCATTTGTTTCAGGGATGAGGCATGGTGCTGAAGCAATTGCTCAGTCTGTATGAATTTTCTTATGAAGTTGTAGAGATTACATTTTATCAGCCTGGCACCTTTCACAAAGACTATATATACCAGTGGATTTTAAAGATACTGTTCCAATCTACTGAAAGAGCTACACCTCTCCAACCAAAGACCTTTGCCTCTGCATCTTTAGAGAAGCTTATGATTAAACAAGCCTTATCATGCATTATTTTTCTAAATGTCTGCTTCTTTGTAAGTAGAATGAATTGCTGGCTGCTGCATTAAGAATCCTTAGAGCATCATGCTGAGTAAGATTATACTTAATAATTGGTTTATGCAGGTTTATCCACTGCCAGTCAATAGGAGAAAGCTGTTTTATAGATATCACTCACTCCAATATGATGCCAACTGCAGTCCTTGTACTAAATGGAGATATTTAAAATTAACATGTCTTTTGTCCCTAGCTGAAATGAACAGACAGCTTGTGTTTTGTCATTAGAGATGGTGATGCACAGTCACTGTAGCAACCAAAGAAATGGTTATAAACCCCCCGGGGGTCACCAAGGACAGTGGCAGTGACTCATATGACCTGGTCCCTCTTCATGTGGAAGAGGCAAGACCCAGCAACTCACAGTCCTCCTAGACAGACAAATGTTCAAGCAAGAGATGGTTCTATGAGGCTGAATTAATCTCTCCACCCTTGCACAGTTTTGTTTTAGGAGATACTTCAGGATGTCTGACAGCAAAGTGACCATCAAACATCGACCCAGAACAGGTGGGGAAACTGCTATGGGGCGCTGGCACGAAGAAACTCTTCTATTTGCTTGATATAAACCGGATCAAGGCAAGGACTGTCTTTATTTCAGGCTGCTGTTCTCTTTGGCTAAGAAATTACAAACAAGTCAATTTAAATCCGCTCTTTTAGAAACTTCTTGTTTCTGTTTGATTCTATTATGAGCCAAGGAAGTCTGGTGTAAGCATACAGCATAACTGGTCACCACACTGCTATTGTATCCTTAGTCTACTCAAAGGTGTATTGGACTGGAAATTCTTCTTTCTGAAAGTATTTTCTGAAGTTAACTTTTGTTGCTGCTGAAAGATCAGAGTCGAACATACCAGCTAACAGATTCTCTCTTGACCCTCAGCAACAGATGTCACATACATCATGCAGTGAATATGAGGAATTGCAACTTAGTTTTTAAATTCCAATTCAAAGCACAATAAAAAAAGCTTAATACAACAACTAGCAACTTAAAGCTTTTGTGACTTCAGACCTCTGCGCCACAGGCTCACACAATAATGACAATTATTTGGGTTTACAGGTAAGGAGGGGTTTTAACTTCTAAAATATGAAAAGACAGAGAATTATAATAATATTTGTTCTCTGCTAATTTCTTACCAAGTTTGGAGCACTGGAGATATGCTTGTCATTAATTTTATCATTTTGAGAAACCAATGAAATTATGGAGTCTTCAAACATCACCGGATACACCATCAGAAATAAGCATAGTGGTACCAGTGAGTGCACCTCAAGACAACCTGGTTTAAAACTATTTTGTATGGGAAGAAAGTGCAGTAATTATTGTAGGAATACACTTGGTCATTTAACAATACAACAATTAATATCAACCTTGATTCGCTAACAAAAAAAACTGGCATTGTTTTCAATAATTCGAACACAATCAGCAAGTTTTATTGGTGCAGGAACACCTAAACTGATTATTTCTGTCTTGAGGCTCTCCAATCAGTTTCTTGCACTCCATTTCAGTCTGCAATTACTGTCTGCAGCAAAAACAGACTGCCAAAAATGACAGTTGGTAACAACTAACCCTTTTAGAGAAAATGACTTAGCAAATTCTGCTCTTTTCGGTATTAAAAATCCTCATTTTCTTAGTAACAACTACTGCACAGAAACTTTAAACCTCCTGACAAGAATTTTTGACAAGCTCAGTGTTTGGTAATGGCTTGAAAAATGACAATTTGTGTGACACAGATGAATATTTTTGCATGTGATTATGGGAATTTTGTCCTATTCATCATCCTAATTTTGATATGAGCATCAGAAATAGCAGTGACTGCCAAAAATAGCAGTCTCCTGTTGGACATTCATACCCTGGCTTTCTGCATTATGTGTAGGTGTCCTGGGTTCAGCTCCAGCAGTCATTTTTCTCCTTCTTAGTAGCTGGTGCAGGGCTGTGGTTTTGACTTTCAGTCTGGGAACAATGCTGATAACACCGATGGTTTTAGTTGTTGCTCAGTAATGTTTACTCTGACCAAGGACTTTCTCAGTCTCAGGCTCTGCCAGGGAGGAGGGGAAGCCGGGAGGAAGCAGAGACAGGACACCTGACCCAAACTGGCCAAAGGGCTATTCCATACCACAGCACGTCATGCCCAGTATAGAAACTGGGTGGAGTTACCTGGAAGACCCACTTCTCAGGTTGGGCTGGGTATCAGTTGGCGGGTGGTGAGCAATTGTATCCTCTCCCGTTGTCATTTCCCTTATCATTATTGGTAGCAGTAGTGGTTTGTATTATACCTTAGTTACTGGAGTGCTGTTATCTCAACCCGTGGGAGTTACATTCTTTTGATTCTCATCCCTATCCCTTCAGGAGTGGGGGGAGGAAGAAGGGGGGGAGTGAGTGTGTGGCTGCGTGGTTCTGAGTTACCAGCTGGACTTAAACCACTACAGTAGGTTATTGCCTTTACTATACGACATTTCATAGTTACTTAACAATAACAGATTATTTGACATCTCCATTCCACAGAGGATTTGATGGCAAACAGTGAGCATGGCAAAGCTTTTCACATTCAGGCCAGCAAGACATTTAAGCAAAAGGGAAACGCCACTGGCTACACTAAAGTGATGAATAAGTGTAGTACACGGCCTGGTTCAGAAAAGAAAAGTCAAACTTTTGGCAGTTTGCTCAAGTAGGGGCTTACGTACATGTAACACTTGGATATAAGACACATTTTACCCTACTCATCAAGAACGTTCAGCACTACATCATGGAATTCAAACTCTTTAGCAAGTATTCTGTAATGTGTGTAGCCCTTCAGACACCGGGTATTGCTGCTGTAGAAAAACATTCAGGTATTTAATAATTCCTTGAAAAGAACTGCAGTCACCTCTATTATACAGCTTGTCTTCCATTTGATAGATTACATGCTACAATGAAATATATACTTGTCCATGTAATTTTTTAACTGTGTACTTGAACAATGATTATGATATGCATTGCATTTTCAATTATCTTCCATTATGTTTCACATGCTGTACAGATTTCAGTTGGCGTTTGCAAGGCAGCCAGAAAATTACAGCAATTATTGAAAATTATTGTGATATAAAAGCAATGTGTTTCCCACTCCTCCTATCAATTTTCTTTGTATTGGTATAGAAAACAGACTGCTGGTTCAGCCGGAAGGCAAACTATATTTTTCCTCCTTAACTATTAACTGTGCAGAGAGAATTCATTCTGCTTAGGTTTATAGTTTGGGTAGGCGATATGCAGTCAATATTAATTCTGAACTTTCTTTAGGATTAGGCTTTTTACCCTCTAGCTATTTACTTGACTTATGCTAGAATCACATATATATATTTTTATATGTATGGATGCACTCACATACATTTTCATAAGAGCCAATTCTTTATTCTTCTTTTAAAATATAATCTATTTTTAATTTCATTATTACTTTTCTGTTTCAGATTAAGGAGATTTTAACAAGAACTTCTTTGACCAATTTTTGTTATTATGGATTTATCTTAGTGGCAAGGACCCGTCCTGTAAACTCATCTATCCATGGTTAGTTTTACACTCATGAGTAGTTTCGTAAGACCCTATGGGTACATTCATGTGGATGATGTTAAACATTCATGCATTTATCAGAACAAGGTCTTATTTTGCCTTGGCTTTCTTAAGTACGGAGCACTAAGACTTCGTTGTGCTCGTTTAAGGGGAGAAACAATTCAAAAGTGTTCAAAAAGAGGATTACTGTTTTTCATAGCATACATAAGCAACAGTAATAATTTTCATCATGTATGCTTAAGTATATAGCAAAATTTGTAATGCAAATGTCTGTGCTACCGTATAACAAACTTGTACTTGTGTGTTCCTGTGAGTTTAATTGAATCTGACATTGTAAATGTCAGGAATTTTAATTACCTAAAATAATATCTATATTATGGCCTAACAAACCAGTTTAAAAGAATGTTGTTTGATTATAATTCAATTCTAATTGTTTCTTTCTTTTTTATGCTTAGAAAATACCTGCAATGTCTTTACTGTGACAAGGAAGTGTCTCATGCTAGTTGCTGGAAACACAAATCAGAAAAAAGTCTAAATAGGGAAACTGTTAAAATACAAGAGAATTTCAAAATAAAACCACAAAAAACAAGTAATTCCTGTTTAAAATCTTATCTTGGCTCCATGTTTTATACACTGAAACAGGTACCCCCAAAACATACATAACAAAATTCTCTGATGTGGGATACTGGGGTATGTGATGTCATGCTATTACAAAGTCAGGGCCTTAAATTAAGCAGGGTTCTTATTTATTTACCTGTTCCTTCTGTTGTGGTTTTCTCTCGGAACTCCCTTTCATTTTTCCTTCTCAAGTCTTAACTTCATAAAAAAGGACATCAAGAACCCAATAGAAGCACTGCTTATCCATGGGCTTCATTCAGAAACGCCAAGTACTTCTGTTTTCTGCTCACTCTCAGTAAAGGCATTTACTATCTTTTCAGCATCCTTACATGCAAAAATGATGCTGTGACAGCGAGAAGCAATACCATGAACTGGAGGTTAACTGGAAGTAACAAACAAGTTGCACCTAATGTTGCTGAATATTGTAACCTCAACGAATTCCAGCTGATCATTTTGACACAATCTGCAGCAATAACTATACTAGTTAAATTACTGGGCTGCTCCGTTTCAATGTTTCTAGAGACCTCCCTTCGCTTCAGCCCTAACTCCTTCCACAGTAGGATGCTCTTGTAGTCAAACATGCATCAGTTGTCACTTGGTGTCAGTTGTTACTTGGTCCAACAACTGATGGAGCTACATGAGCTTTAAGGTCCCTTCCAACCCAAACCATTCTATGATTCTGTGATCCCTGGAGTTGGTCCAGCTCCCATTCCTGTGGTCCCTCTCATTTATACAGTTGCATGGGCAAACTTTATGACACCACATATATTACTCGGCTAGGGAGGAGTGAAAGGGCAGTTGCAATGCATAGATGGTTATTACAGAGTCTAACCAGATGAGCGTATATTGCAGGGCTGCTTAGTACTATGGTTTAAAAATAGACATCTATTTATGCTGGCTTTTGTTACCATGGGTAAATCTAAACTGTGCTTGGTTTTCTTCTTTTCTAAACAGAGCTTTGAGTTACGTTAACTCAAAAAAATCCCAGAAACCAGCCATGTTGCCCTAAAATGTTTTTTTTTCAAATGTGAAGTACTGCTGACAGAAACATACAGTATGGCATATGCACAATCAGTGTGACCAAGGCTAAGCTACCAGTGTCCTGCATCTGTCATTCCTAAAGGAAACTATCTGCCCAGTATATATCAATATCAGTTACTACAGTAAGACAGAGCTTTTCTTTTTGTTTAGGTTTATTACGTAGAAGCCAAGGAGCATGTCAGACACTGAGTGCATTCATAACCCCAGAGAAGTGTTTGGTAACTGCTTTCTCCAAGGCACCTCTAATAGGCTTGTTAACTGCTACAGACTGCTTCCTACACTGAACAATCACAGAAACAAAACAGAAACAGCCCTCACAATGATAACGTACAATCATGATCCAAGCTTGTACATAGCTCAGCAAAAATCAAAGATGATGTCAAAAAAAGTGCAATTAAATAAAATCACTGTTGTCATTTTCTATGGTAAACTCTAGGGATGAGATCCTGCAGCCAGGACCTTTTTGTGTTCCCTTACTCCCTCTCTAATGGCAGTAGTGGAGTAATTCTGAGGAGATGCAAACTCTGAAATGAGACCATCACTTTGCTGTACAGGGGCGGCTGAGCTCACTCCCTGTGACTTGTTTATACAGTTTAGTGCCACAGTTTTCTTGCAAAAGTCATAAACAGATTTTTGTCACCTTTCCCTAGTGGAACTCCCCAGTCCAATGGATCCTGGGGAATGAGATGACAGAAATGGTTAAATACTGGGGAAAGACTCTGTTTCTTATGAATGCATCCAGCTTTTATGATGCATCTCTTTTCAATTCACTTTAAGCAGCATTTAATTTTACAACTGAAACTTTGGGGGTAGCTTCAGGGAATTGCAGGCAAGACAAACAGAAAACAGTGGTGCTCCAAGATCGTATTAGTTCTTACCAGGACAAGTATGGAGCACCATCCCTAAAAATGCAAGCACAATCTATTTAAAGCATTGTTATATTTGCTCACTCTTTAGTTTCCTTTGGTAGCTAGCCACATTGTGGCTGACTTCAGGAGCAAGTCTTAAATCTTGTGGCTCTGTGGTTACAGGAGAAACGCAGCCAAGGATCAAATTTTAGTTTTATGCAGTGGTACAGCAACACTTTCGGCACTCAGGAATTAAAGGGAAAAAATTAACTAGACTTTGTTTGATTTCCTGCACTGGACTGCTTTATGGCAGGGATGAAGGATAGTCTGTGGTTAAGAAACTGGTTGCACACTCAGAGGATGAAAGCTCGGTTCCTGAATATTGCAAGGGGTTTTGTATTTCCATGAGCAAAATTACTTAGGGCAAGGTTGTCAGAAGCAGCAAATGATTTCAGCTTCCTCCACATGGGGTTGGCCAATTGGACATAATTTAACAGACCTTGATTTTCTGGGAAACACTGAAAATCAACATGCCCCCAAAGGAGGTCCCTTTGTCTCCAGTTTGGGCAGTCCAGCTTTACTGCTCACATTCCTACAGGCCTTCTGAAAATCTAGCCATATTCTTTTCCTGATCTTTTATCTTTCTTTCAGTTTGATTTTCTTCTGCTTAGCTGCAATACACATTTAATGTACTTGTATACAGAGCTTGCTATCAAGCTCTCAAAATCCCATCTGAGGAAGTTGCAACCTCACTGAAGTAGAAGTATCTCAGTATCAAAATCATCCATTTTGATACGCATCTTTTTCAGTGCCTTATGTTGGAAAACACTGTACATCTGCATGCAATTTGGGTATGGGAGAGTTGGCGTAAGGAAAACACTTGGAACGCCTTAGAAGACTTCTTGCTGTGACACTGTGGCTTTTCTCAGATTCCCTCCCCTACGTTTAGTGTTGTGCCATGGCTTGGGCTGCAGGTAGAACAGCACGTGGCTACCATCAACTCCATCCCACCCAAGCCAACGGAGTCCCAGAAAATACACATTCCCTGATAGAAGATTATCAGATACTTTAGTGTCTACTTTTCTGCCACATTCTCCTGCGTGAACAGGAGACCACTGCAAGAAGCACTTCAAAAAGCATCTCACTATCAAAAAATGGAAATCTGGTAAGATGAAATATGCTACATTTTAAGAAAATAAAATTAAACGTTATCTTAACCTCTTCTTTACTAGCTTGAGTTTGCAAGAAGGAAAATCAGCCCTACGGGGCATCATCAGCCCAAATCCCAGTGAAGCACGGTCCTTGAAGCTCAGTCCCTGAAGCACACTCCACAGGAAGTTCAGGTTAGGAAGCCAGATGCAGGAGAAGAAGGTATTTTCCATACTCTGCTCACTGCAGAGTTTTCTCAGGATGGGAACGGGCTCCTGCCTCTCACAGTGTCATACAGGATCACCGGCACTAGGAAGAAGAGCACTACCGCTAGATGTGTGGGTAGCTCTCGGCTCCTAGCTAAGCCTTCGCCTCATAAACTGCTATCTATCTATCTAAAACAAAAGGTATTTCTCTGAAGATTTTTAACTTTTCCATCACAGACTTCAGGGCTAGATGGGAAATAGGTCATGCACCACTTCACTCTGTGACCTGCTGTTCCTACAGCAAAGGCACAAACAAGCTCTGTGGTCACTCAAGAAAAAGAGTCTGGCTTTTCAGTTCATGCGATAACAGAAATAAAACTACTTACTGAGGGGTAATTTATTGCAATCATTAATATTAGTTCTAATTCAGAGGAGGTAAAGACAGCAGATCTCCCTGTCCATTTTAATTTAACTTGTTGTGCATGGTCCAGTCTCTTAAACTTCGCTAAAATACTCTATCTAAACAGCCCACAAGCATTACTGCAAAGCATTGAAAACCTAATGGTCTTCATCTACTACCTTTTGATTTCTGTTCTGAAATGCAGGGCTTTATAGCAGCTTTGTTTAAATTATCTCCATTTAGAAAGCACTTAAATTCAGCCTTGAGCTGACCTTGTTGAACAAACTGTAATTTTTTTGGCACCAAAGCCTCAGGCCGCAGTCTGCTCCTCATTGTATGCTGCACTGTATCTTTCCAATGCATCCCCCGAATATACCTCCTAGATTTTCTCAGCGAAAGAAGTTCCTTCTCAAAAAAGCAGTGCAATGAATTATCCCTTCTTCCAAATAGAATAGTAGACACAAAATAATCTACAGGTTAAACCGGGAGCTCTTTGAGCTGTGCGGGCATATGAAAGACTTGGATGTTCTGCCTTGGAAACATGAGAAAAATGTGACCTTCTAATCATGGGATCATACCACGGATGCCTGCAGACATCTGTTTGACCACATATAGCTGCTTCCTGTAAAAAAAGAGTGAAATTAAAACTTGGAGCCTCAGGAAATTTTAATATTTTGACATCTTGTTTGCTCCAGAACAGGAGGCAGCTGAAACAATGATGTCTCCTGTTCAATTTAATGCTGACCTACTCAAAGTGAGTATCAAGGATCTCCCTGGCAGCATTTTTGAAAATAAAATTGTAGTTTAATAGCAATAATGGAAATGACTAGTGGAAATTTCTTTTTTCCGCTGGGAAAAAACTATTCTGATGGAAAATTGTGGTCCACTAAATTAAGTGTTGCTTTTAATTCTTGAACTGCCTTGCACAGTGTATATCCTTAGGCACACTCCTGCTTTCTTGAATTATTTTTCACCATTTTTGCCATTCACATGCTATACTTGCTTATTTTTTACTTATTTTAAATGACTGCTGCCAGTAGCAAGACTCTTCATAGGCTTGCCCTCTGAATACCCTCTCAGGTCTTCTGGGCTCCTGATATCATTCAGTGTCCCCTGGGAGCTCCAAAACCCATCCAGGTAGCCCTGAGGTATACAGAGCCCAGCACTGTGATGAATCAGATGCCTGGTAGGAAATTGAGTGGTGGTTTATGTTTAGGTTTACTTAAAAGCACTACAAGGCTCTGCGTTAGATTAAATCCTTAAAATATTTACTAGTAATCTGAAAGGAAGGTGAGCAGTGAAGTAAGACTACTTGCTGATGATGGCAAGTTATTACATGAGAAGCCACAAAGTTCAGTGCCGGAGGTAAATATTTACTTGCTTCAGTGCAAAAGGTCCAGGTTCAGAAAGGGACCTGATAATCATTATGCAGCTGTGGTTAATGACACAGAAGTAGCCTTTTCTTCCATATATATGAACATATCCCTCCAAATGTGAAATAATTTAGCAAGTAGATCAGATTATGAATTACTCTGGGAAAAATAATATCAGAATTCAGAGTGAAGCTTCAGCTAAAAAAGATGAGCGGGATAATCACCAGGTCGTTTTAGAACAGATGTTGCAGATTAAACACGTAAGATGTTGAGAGAAGTGCAGTAAGAATGGTCAGTGCCATGGAAAAAACTTTAATGACTTTAAAACCTTTACGATTGTTTCCCTTAAAGTTTAGCAATGCACACAATAATAGGAACAGTTGAAGTAAGGGGTTATAGGTAAAGAAGTATGTGAGAAACTTCTACTTTTCCTGTGATTATTCTAAGTTACAACAATTGATGAAAATGGAAAGCTGAAAATTCACACTGTATAAAAGAGTATATTGCAAAGCTGAACCTAGCAAGGGGGACTGACAATGACATAGGTTAAACAAATGTTGGAAATTTTGATAGCAGAGATTTAGGGGTTTTAAAACCTTGGAAAAAAGACAAGTCCTTAAAAGTTGATGGCAACCTCCAAACAGCAGAATGACTAAGACGAGAGCATCCCAGGCACTCATAATCCCTCTGAGATGTTTTCTACGTGTTCTCACGTATCTGGCTGTAGGTTGATATGCTGATTCTGAATGGCAGTCTCTCTGCTTCTAAACTACCTATTGCCATCAGTGAACAAAATCAAACAAAACAAATCTTCCCTTCCAAGACACCAAGTGTCAAATTTCAGTCTAAGTATTAAAATAGAATTACATCAGCTTTACTGAAGGGATATGGTGAGGCATCTTCTAATACACTCAACCAGCTCCTTAATCTTGATAAAGGCACTTTTATAAATATGTATATTATCTAGTTATAGGCATTGATTTCTTGGCCTTGCCAGGTGAGAATAAGACTGGAAACTGGGAGTCAACGTAAAATGTTTGTGGGAGGCATCCAGAAATGCATAGCATAATTGATAGGGAGAGCAGGAAATATTGCTGATTTGGTTTTCTTGCATGCATGCTGGTCCTATATTTAGCTCTGTTAGGCTTTCTAGAACTAGGATAGGTGATCTCATCAAACCACTGGTTTTGTGATTGCTCTTTGCATCAACGTCACAAGAGATCTGTGAATGGAAAGGTACAGATAGAGGTCCACAGCATGCAGCTCTGGAGGGCTAATGTAACTTGAGGAGCAGAGTTCTTTTGGAATTCAGGCCAGAGAAAGTCCAACATAATAAAACCAATATATGCAACGCAGGGGTATTTTAGCCCAGCATTTTTGAACCTATTTTTCTGTTAACTTATTTAAATATCTGCCAGCTTGAATTCTTGTACACAGTGTCCTGAGGCATTAATCTCCTTAATAAAATGCTATGTATTCCCACAGAAGCCAGCAACTCAAAAATAAAACGGAACCTATGCTCATATTTCACCATAAAAATGATCTTGAAGATTTGCTGAGTGCAAGGTTTAAATTGTAGAAGTTTGTTAGCTAACCCCTTCTCTGGAGATAAGAGTAATAATGCAGATGTCCTGAGAAAATAAGAAATTGCAAGACCATGCAAGCTGAAAATATCACTAGAAGAGCTAATGCATGGTTATTGATTTTGGAGTGGTTTTGTATATTCTCTGCTATTGCAAGTTCCCATCTTCCCACTGCCATCAATACTGCCACCACCTCAGGATCCGGCCCTATACAGTCCCGGAAACAGCTCCAACAAATATGGGAGCAATTTTGCACGTGCAAAACTTTGCATGTGATCATGGTGGTATGGCTGTGCCCTCAGTGCTACACCAGAAATTCAGCGTTGAATATCAAGGAGTCCTGGGGCCAACTACAGCAACCCCTGTGCCTGTGGCAGGTCCCACACATGAGGCCAGGGCTGCAGCCTCCCCTCAAGGGACTTAGTACTCCCCTTCTTCATCCCCCACCTCACCACGTCATGACTTCAATCAATTAAAACCAGCCCAAAGCCCTTCCAGACCAAGAAACACGGCTGGCATTTTGGATACAAAGGATCTCTCCCTGCCATGTGCCTTGGTACTGGACCGCCATCCCACACCACTGAGTCTTGCCCTGATACTGAGCTCTGGCTGACTAAACACCTGGGCTCTGTTATGATGTGGGGGGACACTGTAGTAAGCTCCTAATGTGGTGGGACAGTTCAAAAAGGAAGAGGAAAAGGACTGGTTGCAGGCTTCCTGACAGCTGGGCTCTATTCCTGAACAGCACCACAAGCAGTAAAGGCACCCTGACACATCTGTCTGGTTCATGAATCCTTTTGAATATTGCGACAAAGAGAGGAAGTATGAATGATCATAAATAATTCATTTCCGAGGTGGATGAATTCCTTAATATCATATGTAAGACGCTACAAGGCACAGCAGGGTTGCTGTCCTTCATTTAATAATGCCATGCAATCACATTCTGCTAGAGACGCTCAGAGACTAGTAAAACATATAAAAAGGGAATGGGACTAGAAGACCTAAACAGGACAAACAACCATATATAAAGTAGTAATTTATATTAAAGGATAGATCCTATTGTAATTTTCCATCTTAAGATCCTACTGTAATTTTCATTCTTACGCTCCCTGGGAGAATGTTTGTTTATAGCAGCCTATCTGTTCTTCACATCTTTTTTACTGATACAGCAGAAAACATGATAGTGGGGAGATTTGTCTGTGACCAGTGTATCCACTGCATGTGCAAGATGTGCAGGTCATACACAGTTGCAGAATGTATCGTAAAGCATTTTTCTGTAGAATTTAGCAATACAAAAATTGCTTTTTCAATTCTTTAGTTTCCAAATGGCTCTGGTAGGCATTCATGTGGGTTTTTCCCCAATATTACTTCTTGGCACAGATAATGATGTTATAAGCATTTGAAAGCTGTCATTTCTGGCTCCATCTCCATGCTGAAACAGCTTATTACTTATCAGTATCTAGGCAGTTTTTATCAGCATAATTCAGCTAATCAGGGGCTGGATACTCTAACTCTGCAAATTGTCACAGTCCCTGGACAAGTCACTCGGACTTTAGGAGTAGGGTATTAATGGCTACGGATGTTTGGTTTTAGTAAATCTTTCATTCCTCCTCTTTTTTTCACCCTTATTTAGTTTTTTAAATTAAAGGACCCTTCCCAGGCCCTACTCCAAAAACCATCATCAACTCCAAAATTCAGGAGGTAATTTCGCAGATACTTTCATACTCAGCCCCATTACAATCAAGGCGACAAAATGATCTCAGAAGCTATTATGAGCAGAACTACACCTGCTAGCTTTGTGACAAATAAAAGTGCAATGCCTCTTGCCACTCTCCTTCCCCCAGGAGAATTGGCAGCTAATACCCACTTCATACATATAAGTAACAAGTCTCTAAGCTGCAGATTTGTTTGAATATCAAAGCTGACCAGCTTAGTAATGAAGTGTGGCATTGTCTCAAACTGGCCGCATGCAATAGCAAAACCAAGGGTGAGTCCATAAGGACTGGTATCCAGGATTGTTTCACACAGACAGATAGTTGGTGTGACATGTTTGAAGAATCAATAAATATTCATTGATTAGACTCTCCTTTTCATAACATCAGAATTCTTAAGGGTACTCCCATTCTTTGTAGCCTACTATTTTTTTCATCTAAGACACTAAGGCACTCATGTTTCTTCACCAAATAAAAATGGCATAATTCCCCAAACAGGTAAAAATTCCCCACATGCTAAAATTTCTCATACAGAAAAAGGAAATTATGTTTCCAAGAGCCTGGGGATTGAAGACAGTTTTTCAGAGTCAATCAGACAATCCTACTTTCCTGTAATGCAGTGCTTTAGAAATCAGCCACACAGCATGGTACGTGACAGCATCCTGAATCTAATTATTTTCCCATTTATTAGAGGATGTGAAACAAACCTACTATCTCTTTAGATTACACTTAACACTTCTAATTATATCTACAGCTTGTTACCAAAAACATAATTAGGCAAGGTGCCAAGAGGTCACAGAGCTTGGTTAGGGATTGTCGTGGGCTGGCTAACTACCTACAGTTAAATCTCAGGCTGATGTGCTGGAATCACTGTTGTTCTGGGAATCCATGCAACCCATGGATGGCTGCTGCTTCCACAGCACTCTGATGTTCTACTCAGTTTACTTCAAATAAGTTACCACTCTCCTTTGAAATATAATTAAACAATGTTTTATGGTAATAGTTATCTCTGCTGTAGTGTTTGCAGTTTATTAATTAAAACATTACCCCAAATCTTACTTTCTAACAAGTATGGCATTTTTGCAAGCTCGATGTTGGCTAGTTGGGTCTCTCTGGAATAGATACATGGACATGATGCCTGGATGAAGACTTAGGCACTTGTTAATTAGTTCCAACTCATTTATCATATGCATGTACTGTATGGTTTTATATCCAAGATATGAATACATGAAGTTGGGGTCCATCATTCTGCCACCCTTACTCTCTGCAAGCGCTCTCCATACAACTACTTCTACTCATTTCAGTGGGACTGCTGGTTGTATGACAGCTCTGAGGCCTAGATTTCTTTAGAGTACATTTTATAGCTGGAGCTTACCAATTCGTGTCAGAAATCACCAGGCCTTTTCTTGCTTTGAACTGAAGTAAAATACAAATGCAACCACACATATTTTGGCTGATTCTAAACTTCCCAGATGGAGACTCATATTTCATGAGTACAGTTCAAAGCAGTATGTACCTTTGATCAGTTCATTATAATAAGTAGAACGGAGAACTTCAAATGTAACCTAATTCAAGCCATTTTTAACCAACTTAATACACATTTTCTTTTTTAATACTGAAACTAAGTCTACTATTGGGACGGCCAAATCAGAGCTACTTAAATTCAGTCTGTAACATGGAACATCCTGTCCTTGTCAGAGATGGTACCTTGCCTAACATATCTGAACATCTTTAAACCACTGGATTACCTCTGGATTCAGATCTGGAGCTAAATATTACAGATAGAAAGTAGCTACACATATTTCCCTTAGAATACCATCTTAGGAGTGAAAGGCATTTCAGAGGCCACCTTGTCCATCAGAGGAAGGCCAGTTAGGTTTATATCCACTAAATTAAATGTTTACCCAACCTCTTCTTGTCAGAATATATCAACTTTAAATTCTGGGTTTTCTGAAAAATGTTTAGAAGTCCTAAAATGCTGTAATTGAAGATACTATTTTGACTTCTGTTTAAACATATACTAGATAAGCCTTCTGTCTATTGATAACTGTGTATCCAGTATATTTTTCTAGGAACCAGAAAATCATCACTAAATTGTCATCTCTTCTTGTCTCCGAGAATTTTTCATTGTTAAAGTATTGTATGTAAACACAAGTAATTTAATCACATAAGCAAATGCCAATCTCTTACTACTGCAGTCCACATTACTACTATACACTAATC
Organism: Nestor notabilis; assembly: GCF_000696875.1. NCBI lineage: Eukaryota > Metazoa > Chordata > Aves > Psittaciformes > Psittacidae > Nestor > Nestor notabilis. Next base: position 137,127 of record NW_009912216.1, read on the forward strand.
TCTCTGCTGTAATCAAGGGATCTTTTTCACTGTTAACTCTAGTATAACTGATTTGCTGGCCAGAGAATTCTGGGTTTTTTTAAGTTTTTAATTTCACTTTTAGCAACTGCCTTCTTTTAGAAGAATTTTCCAGGGCAGTAGAAACATATTGGCTCTATAGTCCTATGTTTAGAGGTACAGCCAAATGTTGCAGTTAGTCAGTAAGGAGTTTAGACATAACAACATATCTAGCAGAGCACATAGATGTAGCTTATCAAAGCTGCGTGTGTTATCCAGTTTTAACTGTCTGATAAAATTTACCTTTTCGCTTCTGCAGAAAGCTGTGATTCTTATATTGATCAATGAATAACCAAAGAATGCAGTTTAACTTAAGTAATGGGTTACTATATTTATTTAAATCATAATTTTCACCATAAGGTGGGCTAAGTCACTTACAAAATGTTGTTTCTGTTCACCAATTGGATTGTCTGAATTTTCTCTAGACTTCTTGTATGTAAAATCTCAGTTAAGCTAAGCTTTTAAATTATTCAAACCACCTGAGTGTACTTAGGAAAAAAGAGATTCAAAGTGGACTTCTAATGGATAAATGCTGCCAGTGTGAAGTCTTTGTTTCAAAATTGCATTTCTCATCAAAATATTTTTGTATAACCTCAGCTGAAAATAAAACTTGCTTACCTAAATGTGAACAGACAAATGAGCCACAAGAAAACAGATTTTTACACAGAATATCACTACCTAGGTCTAGTTTCAGATCCAGCAGCAGTACATCAGCCTCTTTTGAATGCAGAAGGAAACTGCTGAAGATCACTGTATGTTCCACAAAGATGTCATGCTGGTAGGAAATTGCTTTGTAATACATTCTGAAAAGCAGAAAACTAAAAAAACAACTTGTGAAAAGGAAGCACAGAGAAATAGCTGAGATTCTTCTGTTCTCCAGAGAGGGGACCCATCAGCTGGCACAGGGTCCTGGCAGACGTCTCCCTTGCAGAGCTAACAGAAGGGCATGCAGAGATTTTTTTCCCCATCCAAAGATAATTGCCTAAGCTAAGTGAAATGCAGCTCTCCTGGACATTTCTCTTTACTGAGGGAGCTCAAACAGTTTTAGACACATCCTAAATGACTGGCCTGCCTTTCAATTGGATGAAGATACAGGGGAAAGAATATCATTCTCAGTGACAGACTATAAAATGAAAAAATTGAGAGATAGGATCTATCTTTCTAGAAATACGAATCCCTATAGTTGAGGGTTTTCTTTTTTTCTACTGAAAAAGGCATAAAATACTCTTGGAAGTAAAGAGCAGAATCCAGCCTTTTCCTCCTCCAGATGTGTGCCTTTAGCCATGGTTCCCCTCATCTTCTATCCCACAGATCTGAAATTATTGTCTTCTACCTCCAAGCTGAAGGACAAAGAATGTTCCCCACCTTCTGTAGAACAGTCTAAGCTGTATCTCACTGTGACACTCTCCTGTGGGGTGGGAGGTGGACCCCACCTTGCCAGAGCATTTCCAAAGAAAACAGTGAGCTAGTTCTCAGAGCCCAGAGATGACTCCTGCTGTGAAGGTGTTTTATACTGTAACTCGAATTCCCAAAGCCACGTAAGTAAGAATTATGGGTAAATAACCAAGATAAGGAGAGAAGAGAGGTTTTAGCTATCCTCACATCCAGCATTTTACATCAAACTGATTCAACTTTCTCTCTGTGAGATGCAGAGGCTGTTTTGTATCCTGTGCAGGACTCACTATATGTTATTACACAAAGAATTTGGCATCTCACTCTGTATTCTGAACCCAGGAACCAGTAACCCAACACCTTTCTTCCTGCAGCAAGGCTCCCAGTTGCCATCCCCAAGTCCTCCAGTGCATCTTCAGACCTGCTTTTGGGACTAGTTAAGCACTTTATTAAATAACATAAGACTGGATCTGGCAATTGGGTTTGCTGTCTCCTGACTACTAGCAGAACATCTCCAATCCAGCAGAACATTTTATAAGACTCAGCATTTTTCTAAATGGCATTAATTGTTACTTCCCTTCCCAGCTGTGCACCACACTTTCTGCTTTTTCTCTGCTAATTTTATACCAGGGCAGATGCAGTTCACTTTTGCTCTTTGCAAAACAGGTCTGGGATCTTTTGGGGTGGCAGACAGTATATAAATATGAAGCAAGATTGAAAAGCATACCTGGTTAGCTACTTGTAAAACTACCTGCCAAAGAAATATAACATTCCAGACATACTTGTGTGCACATTAAAGGGGAAAGAAAAAAAAAAAACCAAAACCAAACCAAAAAACAACACATGAAAAGTCAAAATAAACTCTAAAAATACCGTGTTTGGTCATTTTCCTTTACTCTTTGACAGAGTACTTATATGATTTTTTAAAGGTAAACACTTTTTTACCTAAACATAGAACAGTAGCATACATAAGCCTTTAAATAAGTAACATACTTTTTTCAATTAACATTTACAGACTTCACATCCTTTGATATCCAATTCTGATACTGCAGTATTTTTTATGGAATGAGGATGAGAAAGTTAGGTCTTTTCTACTTCCAAAACAAATGAACTTGAAATGTAGATGTTTTTATCCTGCACTTAGCTCTGAGTGGTCCTGTGCCTAAAATTAGCAGTGTAAAATGCATTTGATTCTGAGCATCCTTTGTTTCAATAAATGAATATATAAACCAAATTCATGATGCAGCAGTAGGATAAAATAGATATTGTCATTACAGTCAGCAGAAGGAAGGATACTTCCATTCTGTATAACTTCCCAGTAAACAAATTTAAGTTACAAAGCTAGTGCAGATGGTAAATGCAAACACAGTATTATTCTTTCTATTTTCTCTTGCAGTGTAGCCCAGACGATTATGCTACATGGTATACAACATAAACATGGCAGAAGTAATCCTCAATCAGTCAGATGCTTCTTTACCATAGCCTGATCCCAAGGCCATTGAAATAAATCCATGGAAAGACTCCTACTGACTTAACTAGGCTTTAGGACACGATAGCAGAAAATCTGTTTACATCACTAAACTATTTTACAATGTGCCTAATGAAGGAAGAAAGAAGAGGATTAAAACAAGAATTCTCCCACTCAATCTATAAACTCCTCAGGAAACAACATGGATGTGATCTCACTAGTGCACTATTTTCAGTTCAAGATTGCTTGATTTACATTATTAGTAATAAAATCACTTTTCTGGTCATCAGAACTTTATCCGCTCAACTGACATTCCATCCAGAGGAAAGTTCATGGAAGAAAACATTTATGCACACAGAATTGGAGTAGCACACTCACAAGTCTCTCCACCAAACCATAAGAACATAGAAATTAAAAGAAAATCAGATAAAAATATGATAAATCCAATGCGACCAGATCAAACATTTTTGCACAAATTAGGTGATATGTAAAAAAAGATAAAATTGGAAAAAAAACCAACCAAACAACAAAAAAACTCCACAACAACAAACAAAGAGGGGAAAAAAAAAAGCTGTAATCTCTGCATGGCAGGAATACAATAATATTTTTAATGTTTCTTACAGTCAATAGGACACCTTCAGTCTTTTCTGTTGTTTGTTTGAGATCCTTACCATGACTGAGTGGTACAGATATGCACTGAATAGATAAAAGAGTAGACACACAACTCTGAATAGCTACTGTATTTCTTTTGACTCTCCGTTTTAGATTTTGTATGGGAAAGCTAAACTAAACCAGATCACTAGGAACATTATCAAGGTGCTACAATAACAGCTTTCACGGCTGTGGTGAGATATACATAAACACAGAATGTCCAGTGTAATGAAAGTAGAATTGCTTTGGAAAGCAGAAGCAAAGACCTCCTTTAACAAAAGTCAAAGTTCTTTCCGTATTATAAATACAATAAAATTTCCTCATAGGACCTTGAGATGAAATGAATGATCCCAGGTGCCCTTAAGACTTTTGAAAATACTGAGAAACTTGAAAGATTTCATATTGCAAAGCCTAAGCAAAACTGTCCCTCTGTGCACTCTTGCATCTGCACTTAAATGCACCTCACCACGTACAAGTGGATGCAAGATATATGATGGGATTATTTGTAACATGATACTTGATTCAATAACTCACATCACCTTTTCCAGCTGCATGCTATTTTATTCTACAGACCTCTGAAGCTGGAGAGGAAACCGGAGCATGGAAATAAATTAACCTAAAATGATCACGCCTTCTGGTAACAAGCAAGAAAAGTAAAACGAAACTGCCAATTTTCCCCTTTAAATTATCCCTTAAGACTTGTTTGATGACATATCATGAGTTAATTTTTAAGGTCTGTACTTTTTCTTTTTTCTTTTTGGTGGGAAGTCTATCTGAAAACAAAATACTAATAAATGTGGTGGGAAGTTCCTGAACTTCCAGAACTGCAGCAGGAAATATTTGACCTTAATAGACCCCTAACTGTGATGTTTCCATCAGGGAAAAATATCACTAAGCAGTGTCTACAGTAAAACTGTCTTACAACAGCACTGTGGAATTTTAAACAAAATATGTCAACAGTAATTAAAATCAGAGGAATGATCAAGTCTCAGTTAACACTGCTACATAAACAGCCACTACAAAAAGAAGCAGCAAAAAACCCCAAAGATTATACAGACAGAAAACATCTTACTTAATAAAATTCAGTAGTTTAGAGGTTTTGTGTAAATACATCCATCATTTATTCCACTTCAATTCAAGCTGTTCATATTTGCCATGTTTTGGGGTCTTTCACAAAATTTAATTACAGTGCAATAAATTGAGGGAGATTAAGAGCATTACTGTTGTGCAACAGAATTCAATTACTGACACTTTTAAGAGGAGCACTTAGACCTGTGGAAAGTTTGGAAGGGAATTTCCTTGGACATTTTGCCAAAAGCAAAGAATGCTTCTACTTAATTCACAGGAGCATGAAGAAGTTTTCCTGAAGACTAATGATAAATTAACAAGTAACAATAAATAAAGCAGTATCTTCTGTTTTGAACTGCCTTACACCTATTAAGACTGCACAGTGTCTTTGCCATGTATGGGTCAGACCACTCTCCAGAAGACAATGGGCAGAAAAGTCCCAAAAATTTTGAAAGGGACAAAAACGAATGCATGGGATTGCCTTGAAGTCTTGGTGAGACACTGCTTGCCTGGCAGAATGAGGGCTAGGACACCAAATTCACATTACAGGCAGTTTGTGTTTCACTCTCTTTGCTGTTGCTTCTACACATTTAAGGATGATGAGCAACTCAGTAGAAATATGGTTTATTTCTTGTGGTTGCCTCCTGGATGGGCCAGGGCAGAGCCACAGGACACAGCAGAGACCACAGTGAAGCACTGTGGAGAATGGTCCAAACCTTAAAAAACTAAAATAGAACAAATCACTTCATCAAGTTTATGCAGTTCATGTAATTAAAAGACCACCTTCCTCATCCTATGAAGCTTTAGCACCAAGTGCAGGTGCCCTGAGACCACTAATAGGCCAAGCAGCCCCATCTGGGACTCCCAATCTATACCCCTGACCCTGGGGGTATTTGAGCTCAGCCCTGGCCCTGCTCTATGTTTGGGCAGTGCAACAGACATGTCTGCTCTCAGGGCTTTTCCTACACTGTTGCTTGGTGTTCCTGGAGCAGCGTGCTCAGTATCTCATCTCTGAGTATCTCATCTCATCTCCTGGGTTTGCAAGAGCTGGTGCCTTGCTTTTTCTCAGCTCCTTCAGGAAACAAGGAACTTGCTGCCATTGCTGTCCCTTATGTGGGTAAGTCCCAGCAATTGAACTTGCTAGAGGTACTTCAGGTTTGAACCTATTCTTTCAAAGACAGTAGCAAGCTCTGGGTCCTGATGCAATCCCAATGTGATACTGAGAGGCCTTTCAGGCTTAGAAGCATCTGAAACACCCAGTATTTCTTTATATTTCTTCTGTTTGAATAAAGTTGGCTTGCAAGACTTTGCAGGATAAGGACTTCAGCAAAGATGATTGAAGACGTAGTAAAGCTAAATGCTAATTAAATTGTGGAGGACTTGTACATGCTGACAGTGTGTAAATTAGCATCTTTGAATGATTTTGATATGACTTTGTACCACACATAATTCCAGCTTGAAGAGTACCATTGCAACTTATTTTGTGAGGCTTTTTAGTCTGGCTTCCTAAATTAGGGTGGCTTCTTAAAAAAGACCTTATAAACAAGCGTCCATCAGAGCTAAGCCCACCTGATGTTCAAGGTGATAAATCCTACAGTCCAATTCTTCCCCTTGAAACTTGGCAGATCTTCCAAGTGAATAGCCATGTGCTTCTTTGAAAAAAAACCCAAACTTATTTACTGGCATGATGAAAGCTTTCAGGAATCCATGCATTGTTCAAATTCTACAGCTCCTAGCCGTGACTCTTTGGATGTCATCTTAGAGCATGCTGAAGGCAAACTCAAACCACACAAAGACAAATGTTGACAAGTACAAGACCAAATTATTGCTGGTATCATCACTCCTCTCACTCCAAGGCATCAAATGAAAAGTTATGGCTTTGTGGATTATTTTCAAATGTGAGACTGACTAATAAGAAAAATAATCACAACTCACAATCTTGTTTATTTGTATTCTAGAGGACAAAAACCTCTTTAGATATTTTTTCCAAGGTCAGGCTGAAGGCTTTACTTTGTGTGAAAGAGAAATAGTAACCCAAGTTGTGCACTCTCCCGTACTTGAATTAAATCAAAATTCCACTGGAGCTCTTCCAATCTTCTGCCTGGAAAATATGTAGCTTTAAGATCTTTTTCATTCTGTGTGTTTTGTTTTGTTTTCCTTTGACTTGCATTTGCTAATGCAGAACATTTTATTGCCATAAGTTGCTTTAAGAAGTCATGATCTAAGGATGTCATGAACTGGTGAATCATACAAAGAATTATTTAAAACTATGTAGATACAATGCTTTGCTAGGTCTTATGGAACAGAACCGAGCTTTGTAGATGAAATGGCAACATTTGCTCATCTGAATAAACCATAAGACATGATAAACAAATTTCAGAGATAAAATATCTAGATTGTGAATGCAGATGGTTGATCAGGACAAAGACAAAAACATGCTGAAAGTGTATTGCAAATATTGTTTTCTTTCGGGATATTTCTAATGGAAAACACTACAAATGGGATGTCATCAGGAGCACTTTGTGAAGATTTAGGAGATTTAGTCCTGGAGATTTAGGAATTAAAATATTTTATGGTTTAAAAACCTGAATCTTAAACCTGGAACTCATAAAATTTTGGGATGTTGTTTCTATAAGTAGTGGATGAACCCTTTTCATTCAGTAGAGCTGACTCAGTGTTGTGTATGAGTAAGAAGGGGGGTGGATCAAAAAGAACATTGTCTAGATAGCTATGCTGACTATTTACTGTTGCAGCAATCTTGTTGTTATATGTTCTGCATTTTTTTGATGTTACTTACTCACATGAATGTACCTATTTAACTATCTGTGCACTGTTTGACCTGTTGAAATTGGATAACTGAAAAGTAGTTGTCAGACATCATGGACCTGTTGGAGCAGGTTCAGAGACTCACCATGAAGGCGTTTGAGTGCTGGAACACCTTCTGTATGAGAACAGGCTGAAAGAGGTGGAATTACTTAGCCTATAGAAGAGAAAGAAGGCTCAGGGGAGACCTTAGAGCAGCCTTCCAGTACCTAAAGGGGCTGACAAGAAAGCTGGAGAGGGGCTTTTGACAAGGGTATGTGGTTGCAGGACAAGGTGGGGAATGGCTTTAAACTGACAGGGAAGATTTAGATTAGCTATTAGGAAGAAGTTCTTCCCTGTGAGGGTGGTGAGACACTGGCACAGGTTTCCCAGAGAAGCTGTGGCTGCTCCATCCCTGGCAGTGTTCAAGGCCAGGCTGGATGGGGCTTGGAGCAACCTGGTCTAGTGCAAGGTGTCCTTGCCCATGGCAGGGGGGTGGAACTGGATGAGCTTTAAGGTGCTTTCCTACCCAAACCATTTTATCATTCTATAATGTCAGATGGTCTAAAAGACATATAGGGAATGTGTGATATTTAGAATAGTACTTTGAAAGCTCCTGTGTTCCTAGCTGTAAATGGTGAAGCATGGTGCTAGTTGTCATCGGCTGAATTTTCTATTAAGTGGAAGGGTAAAATAGTGCTTTCTTGTCGTAGCACTTTGAGTCATGGCTTGACCCTTCCCTCATTCATTAGGAGGCTAAACAGTGGATGTCCATTTTATTCACTTCCTTGTACACCTGGTAAACTATATTTCAATAGATGGTAAAACTGCATGGTAATATCTGTGATGAGCGTCTCCCTCTGCATCATCAGGGGAAAATAACCATCAGTTGTGTGGGTCTAGGAAGCAAAGGCTGCCAGAAAAAGTAAAAAGTACTTGGACTGGAGAGTGCTGAGGTTTGAAACAAGCTTTAATTCTTCAGTAAATGCATTCCCTGTTCTTTGGACTAGCCTCCAAGAAGACTGCAGCCTGAGATCAATGCTTTCAGCTGGCTGCAGTTCTGATGAAAGCCTGCAAGGAGTGGGAGGAATAGCCCATATTACTTCATTCCTCATGTGTTTTGAGTAGTATGATTGCATTTTGCCTTTGCCACCAGTTCTTCCCCTGGAAGATCTCCCTCCCTGCATGGAATGTCAGCATATGGAAAACTGGTTCTACTTTGAGTCTGAGGTAACCAAATCAAAGGAAGCTGGAAGCAGACAGTAGTGGCTGGTGACTCCTGTGATGCAGATGCAGATACGGAGCCAGCTGTGCCTCCCACCAGCATCCAGCCACTCAAATGCTGCTGAGAGCCATCCCTCTGCAGTAGAACTGGAAAGGCACAAGCCATGTCATCACTAAATAAAATGCTGCAGGACAGCTGATGGAGGGGGAAACCATGAACTGGGGGAGGTTACAGCAGGAGAACAGGGAATGAGCACTGATGCCCATCTCTATCTGAAACTGGAGGACCTACTAAACCAGCCTGTCTTCAGTTAATTGTATCTTTTCCTGCCTGGAATATTTCTACTGGGAAAGAGATGACCTGATGCCTTTGGTGTCTGCCAGGGAACAGTTGACTCCTTTATGCTACTCCAAGCTACTGCAGCCCAACGGCTCACCCTTCCCAAGATATGTTAGTGCACAGAAGAGAGAAAAAGGAGTGTTTTGCCTCCTTGCACACTCCCTTGCTTCTGCTACAGCCCTTACAAGTAGGCTTAGAGAAGCACATTATGCCTCCTGCTGACCTCTGAGATGTAATTATAGTAATTCTTGATAACTTTCTGATTGCACAGGATAGATTCGGGCAGCAAAAGGATCAGAAGCAACGCCATACGACAATCTGTCCTCTTCAACCTGCCAGATAGAACTTTGGAGAAAGTAATGCAATTGTTCTTCATGTGGAGATGGGTGTGTGTTTGAGGTATTTTGGCAATTTTTTTGAATCAAAAGGTGGTAATTTCATAGTGACGAATACCTCCTGTCTTCTGAATACAGTAATTTTGTTAAAGAGCAGACGCTCACTTAAAAAGAGCCTAATTATTGATATTCTAGCCAGGGAGTTTTGAAAATGAAAGATGACATTTGCAAGAGAATTTGGGAACCTGAACATTTAAACAAGTGTCTAATGGGATTCACAAAAGCTGCAGAGCAAGCAGGTAACTGACAAGCAGAAGAAATTTTACTGGTCCCACTTTGGATTCACTTGTACCTTTTAAATACTACATAATTCTCAGGAAATTTTAGATAATATGAAAAACCCAATTCTCCTTTTGAAATAAGTCAGTGATACACCTGCACCTGGTTTACATCATGTACAGGATATGACTTTCATGAGTTAACCTTCTAGTGATTATATGAAAATGGGTTGAGAATGTGATTTGTCATGCAGTTTCTCAATAG
>NW_009912216.1:147037-159751 GCF_000696875.1 Nestor notabilis
TGTTTAGATCTTTCTAGAAATATTTTCAGTTTGCAACTTCCCTTTTTAATGTTGTTTGAAAAGAAAGATTCAAGTGTCTTCACTGCTTTTAACATGCTCTTGCAAACTACCACAGGAAAGCAGTTTGAAACAGTTTGTGGCTTTTAATTTATTAGCCATGGCAAAATTTGAACTTTCATTACAGTACTCTTAAAAAAAAAAAATAAAAATCCACATTTAGAAACCTGAACATTTTGTTTGACATACTGACTGACCAATCTATATTGTAATAGATGTTTAGTCTGATCCTTTCATGTGAGCCATTCAGTATAATCTCTGAAGCTGGAAACCATTCAGAAGGGTACATCTGAAAATCTGTTATCCTAATTACTTATCTATGGTATTAGTGAAAAAGCCAAACTGATTAGCTTGCATTCTACTGTGACTTTTCAAATTCTTCTATTTAATATGCTCTTTCTTAGGTTACTCTAAATTTGACATAGGGGTAAGGCCCAACAGCCTTTCTTATGACTCTGAGTATGTAATAATTCACTTCAATGGAACCACCTGTAGAATATAATGCAGTTTTCTGCCAGAAAGATTACTAGAATCAAACTTTAAATGCCTTAGTCATTTGAAGACTTGCTTCTGTAGATAGAGAAGAAAATCTGTTCTCCGATATTTGAGTCACAACATGCTTTCTGGATTACTTTTCCAGTGGGCTTGCCAGTGGGCCCCAGGAAGATAAAAAAGAGCTCAAGTACTGGAAATCTATAATTCCTAAAGCATATATAAGTATGTAATCTTAATTAATTTCTTATGTGACCATAGGTATTCAGACATACTTCAGAAAAGTGAAACTTAATATTGCTGCAGGAAAAGACAGGACACATGGAAAGAAGGAAGGGATTTTTTTTTATTCCCTGGGCATTCTTTTCATCCTGGAAAAAGGATTTGCAACATATAATAGCATTAAATCACCTGTTCCTGTGAGTAAACTCATAAAATTCAGGCTATTAGTAATGGAGATTGTAGACAGTATGTTACATAGAAAAGATTTCTTTTTAAATTACTCAGTTAAATGTAACAAAATTGCTGTAAAACATTCTGTCTGAAATACTTTGTCCCATTTTATGCAAGGCAGAAAAGTGTAATTATTTTTATGAATTCCTACTCATTTAGCTGTGCAGGGCTTTTCCTTGCAGTAAGTATTCTTTACCCCTTAAAAACTGCTGTGTATAAATGCACTAGTGAAGCCTGACTTATAACAGCTAACATATATAAAATGATTTAGCAAGCTCATTTCACTATTGCATTTCACATGATGTCATTATATGACTGGTTATTATTTCACAAACAGATGGCATGTCTAATAACGGTGTTAGAAATCTAATAGTTATAATAGAGGCTTAATTCACATGCTACACAATGACAAGTGGACTCAGTTCTTCAGGGAAAAGGTAATCAAAAGATTTAAGTATGGTATTCAAATCCTGGAAATGTAAAGATCTAAGGATATTTATGTTAGGAAGCCTTGGCAAACCAGTAAGCCTCATTAAATATTTCAGGGCAAATGACTTTCCTTACATTTTAATTTTCAAATGGACAAAATTAAGTAGTTCTTAAACTAATGATCTTTTAAATGCTTCTATCAGTTTTCTATCAATGGCTGTAGATCAGGCATCTAGTTGGTTTTTTGATACCATGTAATTGGATGTTTCTTTAGCCTTAACTTCAGACACTTTAGTTACATTGGAATTGGGGAATTTTTTTTTCCTGCTTGACTTGAGAAGAGGAACTGTGTTTATGAAAGTATGAGGATTTATGAAATTGCATGTGTGTCTCATGCGATTGGGCAGTCCTCATGTATGTATGTCTGCCTGTCACATCCCTTGTGAATCCATTTGCTGCTTTATATCAGATCTAATGGAAGAGGAATAGCACTAGAAATGCAAAGTTCTTGCAGGTTCTGTGGAAATAGCAAGCTGACATGCTAGTGTCTATGCTGAAGAAAGGGCTGCTCTCATACGAGAAACTTGAATGTCTAGCTAATGGGAAACCTCCAATTATTGCATTTTATTAGAAAGCAAAGCCAAGGAAATAGGAAAATAAGAAACCAGGTTTTCTCCTTCTGGTGCTTCTTGATTAAAGCATTAAACTCCATATTTACTAAAGCACATAGGTGTCTGCCACTTCAGAGTGATCCAGTGCATGCTAGGTATTGCTCTGACCAGATGGAAAATATCTGTGGAAGATAGGAGATTCAAGAACACCTGTGGCATCAGATAAGTAGAAATAAAGATCTGAAAAATAAATAATTACAACTGAGATGGCATAAATACATCACATCTGTAGTGGTCAGTTCTGGGTGATTCTGTGATGTGGTTTACTTACTCTATGTGCAGACCGGTGCAACCAGTATGAATTAATTGTATGAGGTTTTGATGACTGGAAGAAGGTAACTCACTCTCTGAGGATCCGTTTTTGTCTCCTGCTTTCCACTGTGACTATGCATTTTGCTTCAAAGGCTGCACTAATGTTGTGACTGATTTGCTTCCAGATGTTTGATACAAAGCCTTTTCCCCCAGTAACTAGTCATACCTAACAATGCTTAAAAGACGACTTTTTAGCACTTGATTTTCAGTACTTGACTGGTTTCCCAATTATTTCTTTCTACAGTTAAATAGGTTACAGAATGCTTTCTTGGAGAGCATGAAGACTTCTAACCCTAAATCTATGCCCAGTCAAATAATTCCTTCTTTCCAAAAATTAAACATACACTTCAACACTGAGCAGACAGACATATATGAGTCAAAAAAGTTGTGAGCAAATATTGCCATGCCACTGTCTTACGTTAGATACTAGATATAAAACTTCAAATAGAGGCTAACTTCTCACCTAGAGGTATATAAATAGTGATAACTTTTTTTTCTGGACACAGTTATTTGCATGGGACAGAACTTAAGTTAATGAGAAACAGGTTTGTTTTACTACAGATAGCTATATTTTTAAGAATGTGACTAAGCGCTTTACATGTTTAAAATACTTCATATTCATGAATGACCATACATTTACACAAAGCTAGCAAAGCTTTAAATATACACATATTTACAAGCTTTCCAGACTGCAATGTGTACGTTTAAATAGCTTTATTCCTCTGACCCCCTATAATCTATTCAGGAAGTGCCAAACAACTTTCATTGCATCCTAGAAGTTTAAAGACAACTGTCTGAAAAAACTGATGCTGGATGTGTTCAGAAGATGAACCATTCTTTCACAAGCATTTTGGTTCCAGCCAGCCCTACCGCTGACACCATGCAAAGGTGGTTTTGCTTCCAGAGCAGACCTAGAAAGAGGTATAAAGATTACTGTGTTCCAGTCACAGTGGACTTGAGGAAATCTTGTGCATATTTCTGTCTGCTTTTGTTGTATTCACTGATAGTAAATGTCCTTCTCATTACTCTGATTTAGGATGTGTGTATCCCATGGGATCTGCCCAGTCTTCTGCTGTGACCACCAGTCTTGTCTCAGCCTCATGTTTCTCTGTTCTGTCATGGTTGGTGCCCTCAAGTCATGGACTGCTGGGTACTGATTGTGGTGTTATCCCATTATATTAGGACAAGGTTCATGAAAAATACTGAATAGAAATATTACTTTAAGAAAGTGGGATGTCAGGTGTTGACTAGCAAATAACAAACCTTCATTATGTTTCCCTTCCCATCATTTTAATGACAGACATTTTAGACATTTTCAAATGTCATCACCAAAAACCTGTTCTATTGCTTAAAAATAAATGCCTTTTTTGTTTGGTTTTTTCCTCCCCCTTCCCTCTCTTTTCAAGTTTCCTGAAAAGACTCAGTGAGGGTTTATTACCAAGATGTCTGTTCTGGTGACTTTTGCATAAAGACAGCACACTTTGTGCACTTCTGGCAGACCACCATGTCAGAGCACTTGTCACTAAAAGCAGTGGACTGATCCTTGGCTAAAGTAAGCATACTCTTGCTCACACTTATGGATGTGGACACATTTAAACTGCATGAAGAGTTGTATCAATGCTTTAATTGCAGTTAAGTATCTAACAATAGCAGAAGAATTAAGTCGTTGCATGGGAAGGAAATTGTCCTGAATTGCCTAAAGTAGTGTCTGAATTTTATCTGAATCAGACTATTAGTCTGTTTTCTTTCCAATGCTTCACCCCAGACTGGGGAGAAAATAAACTCCCAGACTTACATATCAAGATTCCTTTTAGATTTTTCTTGGATATCATAAAGTAATTTATTTTTTGGGGGGTTTCCTTTGGGTTCAACATAAGGGGAAGTAGTCCCACTCAGCAAAGTAGTATCCTCAGACAAACCTGCAGGGCTTTTACCCAAAATTCTGTTCACACATTTGCACAGCCCTGCACTTGTCCTTGACTCCTAGGAAATAATGATTTCATTTAGAGGGCCAATTCTATCTTCTGTGTTTAATTAAAGCATATACTGTCCTTCTTTTTGCTATACTGTCTTCCACCATGTTTTTTCACCTTTAGAACAAAGCTTTGTAAATCCGCTCCTGTCCTTTAGTATAGACTTCACATTTTCCTATCAAGGCTTCTGAACTTCCCCCTTCTCTGTTTTCTGACTCCAAAGATCTTTGATTTGTATCACAGAATGGTTTAGGCTGGAAGGGACCTCAAAGATCATCCAATTTCAACCCCCTCCCATGGGCAGAGACGTCTTCCACTAGAGCAGGTTGCTCCAAGCCCCATCCAACCTGGCCTTCAACACTGCCAGGGATGGGGCAGCCACAGCTTCTCTGGGCACCCTGTGCCAGGGCCTCACCACACAATAAAGAATTCCTTCCTCATACCTCATCTTAATTATAACATTTTTTAACGAAATGTTATTTATAATTCTCTTAAGTCTGACATAAGAGTTCTGCTGGTCACTGAACACTCTTCTCTATTCATGATGACTGTTAATGGCTAGCATTTTTTTTCCCTGGGTAGAGGAATCCAAAAGTACCTGGCAACTGTGAAGAACATGACATGACTGACATTCCAGCTTCCCTGGGGTTTGGCTTCTGTAGCTACTGTAATTAATAATCATGCAGTCATTAGGATTAAATGAAAATGTCACACCGATGTTCTTAATGAAGTAGATTTTTGTAAAGGTGACAATGTGTCTTGCTTCCAAACCAGCCATTACTTTTTCTTTTTGTGGTGACTGGTGTGGTCCAAATTTTCTCTGCTCCTAGGAGTAGCAACATGTGTTTGAGTCATCTGGCTATATAATCAGAACACAAATATAATTACATACACACACACTTCTGAATCCATAACCATGAGTGCTGCTGATACCATTGCACGCTCCCTGCAGCATCTCACGCCAGCGCCCTGCTCTGACTGCATGATGTTTCCAGGGAAGGGACTGCTTTTATCCTGGGGGCTTACCCTGTTGTGGAGCTGGAAACAGTTCAAGTCGAGATGTAAGCTAAGGAAAATCCTGGTCTAGGTTCATTAAAACACTTGTGTTACATTGACCTAACTCTGCTTGTGCTCATTATCCCTTTTCCCTCCCAGACACTGTGTATAAAACAGGCATTGGCTTCAGTGGGCTTAGGAATCTGATTTCCTGATTTGACTGCAATTCTAATATAGTTAATAATGTTCCTCAGAAAGCCGAATTACCCAACTGATTATACATTTATAGTGACATAATATTGAAGCTGTCAGTCAGCATCTAGTGATTCTGTATTTAATAAGAACTGGTTTTGCACTCTTCTGCATGGCTTAAAACGGTGATTATTTTAGTTTTGTTTTAACTGCACAGCTTCTCCTGATCTACGTCTCGGTAAAAGGACCAACACAAATCCTTCCTTTCTGATCTGGCTGGCAGTTTCAGAATTGGCTGTTACACACAGCACAAACAAATTTTGCCTTATTAATATCAACCGCCTACCTCCTGAGCATCTGATTAATCCATCTAATCTGTGGCAGTCGAAAAATACCTATTGCCATGGCATAATTAAATGTCCCGATTAAATATAATTTGATTTCATTTGGAGGGAATTATGCTTTGTGGTGTGGGTGGATCTCAAGGAGCATTTAGGAAAATCAAGCTAGCTACTTAAAAAGCTAGTAGGGGATTTAGTGGTTGTAACCCTCTGAGAAAGCAGTCAAAATGCTTAAGAACACAACCAGCTCATGCATGTGGTTAAGGTGAATGGCTTAAGAAGAAGATGTAAGCATGTAATGATGGTGGGGGGGAATCTACTAAATGAGAGCATAGAGTCTTGCTATAAAATGATAAAGCTGGGACAACTGCTGAGGTTACCACTGTACTTGTGTGCTATTCACATCTGACTTTGGTTTATGTCAATAGGATTATAGAGCAGTTGATACACATGAATGCTACTACCTCCAGTAAAAAGACTCTGCATTAGCAGTAAAACACTTAATCTTCTTTCACTGAATTTATTGCTGTGAAGTGTAAGAGAGAACATGATGAGTCCAAAACTCCTTAAAAACAGCCATTTAACTACACACTTTCCTTATAAGCTGTTGCAAAGTAGCAAGTGTCTACCTGGCTTTCAGTGATTTCTGAAAATATTAAATACTTGTCAGAGGAGGAAAACAATTACCTTTTTATTTTGGCAATGACACAAAATAAGTGTCTTAACATGGGGAGTTAATATAGTTGCTTATATAGGGACATATTTATTGTTCTTAATTAGAAAGTCATTGAATTGATTTTCTACTTTTCTGACAAAACCTGACAACTTCTGATAAACCTGGCTTTAATCTGTTCATTTTGATTTATTGTAAGGTTAACAGTGATTGCCCTTTTGATCAGTGGTCAAAGTGAGAGAAAACAAATATATGCTAAAAGCTGCAGCAAACTGTGGCAGATAAGAGAATGGATTTGGAGCCACCAAGCAGATTCTTACCACTTGAGATATACAGATTGATCTGAAAATTGTAGCAAAAGTATTTTAAAATGAGACTCTTGGCAAGGAGATTGCAAACCTTTTGGTGTCATGAGTATGTGACTGATTTCTAGCAACGTTTGCAGCAATCTGCTGCATAGGCAGCTTCCTCAGTTTTTTCCAGACTACTTTCAGTCCTCCCTATTATAAGATAGTCTTTGCCATGGTGACTAATGACTTTTCCACGTATGTTAAGATTGATCTTTCTGCTGCCCTTCTGTTTCACTTCAGAGTCTCTGCAAGACAGTGAAGGTTCCTTCTCAGGCCAAGAGTTATCCCCCAGGCCTCAGATAACATGTATATAGGTGGACCCAGCTCCAACCACTCCCACTCCTGTGACTGCATCACACGAAGAACTTCACACTAGCAGATACAAAAATCCCTTTAGTCCCTGCACTTCCCCAGTAATTCACACCTTCCTCCCACCCAGATATTTAATCTGCGGAGGCTTCAGGACTCTGTTTATCATCTCTCCCTTTTCTCATTTATTAAACAGCTAAAGTTATCTCCCCTTCCTTCTGCCTGTGTCCCATCACCCACTTAAGATATTTAAATCCTTCTATTCTTTTTTCTTCTGCTAAATTCTCAAGTTCAAGGTCCTATGTGCCACCTCTTAATGTTTCTAAGTATATCCAATACTAAGGTACTGGAGTGTTCTTGCTAAGACTCGGTAGAGCCACTGCAGTTAACTTATTTTTTGCCCTTTTTCTGCGGCTTATGCCTATGTAACAAAATGGACTTTATGCTTTTTTCCAGTCTTCCTGTGGGTTCAGGATCACACCTATAAGGAATTCACCTATAAGGAGGTGAATGGGTTAGACTGGTAATCTGATTAGTTTTATTTGCCGTTTTCAACACAGACTAGTATTTTTTTTCAGAGGTGCTGTATCATCAAATTAATGTGGGGTTTTTTTCTCTTCTAATTTCAACTCGTATTTTTTAACTCTTTTTTGAGACTTGCTTTAAAGATAAAGCTAAAATGAGTCTTGCTCTACATCTAAATATAGTCATAAACCACTGTCATAAACCATCTGCTGCATAAGCCAGATCTTCACCTCTTCTTACAGGTTTCAATTTCATTGTCTGCTTTGTAAGTGTTAACAGGATGTTATGAAGATGAGGCATTCATGGAGACAACCTGTACCCAAACCCTCAGCAGCACTAAGTGATGAAGAGCTGTTTCAAAGCCATCATCACATTTGTTTTTCAGGTTCCCAGTGCACTGACTGGTCCAAAACAAATGCCACTGAAATCCAAACCATTCTGGAAGTCTGTTTCTTTTAATTGAGGACAAGTTTTTACCAACTGCTGTAAAAGAGGGTATTTAAGGAAACTGTTGCTGTTACTGGTATTACTACTACTATTCCGGTTGTCATGGCTTGCTGCATGCTTCCCAGATACAGAATAGGATATTCTGCTGCTTCTGTGGAGGACAGCTACCTGCATTTTCTATTTCATTCTGCAGTGTTTAGTGCAGCTTTATATGCATCTATACACATAAAGTAGAAATTCACAAACCCCACTCTTCTCTGTAGGGCAGTGAACACCTACTCCGTTTCCCTACGAAGAAGAGTGGGTTTTGTATATTTCTACAAATACCCTTTAATACCCAAATTTAGTACCTGCCCAGGATCAGCTTTATGTACTTTCTGAATCTCTCCCAAGCTACATCAGCTTGTAAAGTAAAAGTAAATAATGTGATTTCTGTTTGGTAGGTACCAAAAAATCTATATTGTGATGAGCTGAACTAAATTTCAGCCCATAAACCACCAATATTTTCATGCTGGAAAATCACAGGTGGAAGATTTAGTTGCTTTGATATCAGTCTTCCAGTATGTGCCTAAAATTTTAATTTATTTTATTGTGTTGCATGAGGAAACATAATTTGATTCTTTTCTATTTCCTTTATAAAAAGAATTATTTAGGATTCTTAAAATCTGTTAGAATAGATAGCCTGGAAAATAAGAGGCTATTTAGGGGAAGTGAGTGCAATTCTGGTTATCAAATGACACCAATGATCAAACTAAATTCACTTCCATATAAAATGCAAATGCTGTTTTTCAATTGACATTAATTTTTCTTTTTCATTTAATTTTCAAAGTCTAACAGGACATTTCTAGGAATGTATTTTAGCTTCCTCTCCTAGATTCAGACAATCTGCAATTAATCTAAGCAAAACATGCTCTAAAAATTCATCCTCTCGCCATGTGTTTTCTGTTTAGAAATGCGTTAGAAAAGGATTAATCAGTGATTTCATAGATGCAGTGAAACAGATTACAAAATCTTTTATCTTCTCCCATTGATTAGAATTTGCCATGACTCATTTGAGTGTCTATAACATTTTAGTGGCCCCAGCTTGTCAAAAAAATAGTTTATATGACAAATTTTTAGGATTATGCTGATTTTTTTATATTTATTAAGTTTATAAGCATAAAAGTAATATTCTAAGTGATGGGTATGACTTTTCAAGTAGATCTCAATGCAGCAACAGAAGACGCTGAAGCGCTGTTTTACCCTGCCTTAGCCCAGGCAGGGCAAAGGCCAGAGCTGCCCTGTGACTGTCTGCAAGGGCCACCAAAATAGCTCTGAGCTTGCTCCTGGCTCCTCCAGTGCTCTTGCTCAGCTGTTCATAGAATCACAGAATGATTTGGGCTGGAAGGGACCTCAAAGATCATCCAGTTCCAACCCTCTGCCATCTTCCACTGGACCAGGTTGCTCAAAGCCCCATCCAGCCCTATGTTGTATGTGCTTTGTGTAATTTCAGACAACTCATAACAAAGGAGGACCTGTATTTGCTATTTTAAGCATGCCATGTCTTACGTTGAGGAATAAAGATGGGCACGATTGCATTCCATATTATCTTCCAAAATGCTGATAACTCTGAAAGCTTAGCTGACAGATAAAAGTGAACTTGCATTTGATAGATGTAGTAGTCTTGCAGCTAATGCAATGAATGGTGGAATGCCTCCCCAGCTTCAGATGGAACAGCCTGCTTCCTGCTCAGGTGAAATTTGTTTAAAAGGACAGGCAAAATGAAACCCTGCCATTTTCTCACTTCTAAAGATGACTTACAGAGCACCCACAAATTCAGAAAAACAGCAAAAATGAAACAGCAAGTGCTTACTGACCCAGGGGATTCTGTCAAACGGGCAGCCTGCCTATGTAAGGGATTGCAGTACAAGTGTTTAAAATGCATACATTCACAAATAACAAGAAACAGTGTTGAGACAGGGTAAACTGCATGGAGTTAATTGACTCTCTGTAGTCTATCACCATGCCTTCTTGCACAAAAGCTTATGAGCTTTTAAGCTTAGGGAAGAAGTTTGTAAAAGCAGACACAGAAAGTATTTTGGTTAATTTATGCTGATTAAATGACATATCAGTCAAACTTAGCCAATAAGAGCAAGTTTATGGCTACCTTGTGTTACTGAAGTGTGATACAAAATATTTTGGCAAATCTTGCTTTGACTTGCCATTTGACCACGCATAAGACAGGAGATAGCAAAGATTTACTATTTTTATTGTACTGATGGGGAAATAGAAGCAGGTAAGGTGACACGACCTGCTCATGATCACAGAGCAGGTCAGAGCAAGCATTCAGACACCGTAATACAAACTGATGAGAACAGTGAGATTACATGAGGAATATATACTACGTACTTCAGCTATTTGTACACAAATTTTCCCGACAGTTTACAGCTTACTCATTGCTCACGTAAGTCAGGTTGTTAGATGTCACAGCTAACACAAAATCTTGTGCTAGCTTAGTCTTCAGTTATTGTAGTAATTCTGATTATTCATATAAGTATTATATTCTTAGGCAACTGATCACTTTTTTCATGCCCAGTTTGTGAATGATACTGAATATCCAACTCGCACAAAAAGTCACTTTGATTTAGGGGATTTTTTTATGACTTACCGCTACAGGTTTTTTCTTTCCAATCCGTAGACATTTTCATGCCATCATTTAATGACATTTAAATTCTTTCCAGTTCCTCACATGTTTTCATCCATCAAAACTGGTTATCCACTGCAGCACCTGTTTTCCAGAATATTATACTTTAGTATTAATTTTGGCTGGCCTTGTGCATTGTCAAAAGTTATTACTTCAAGGTAGGAGGAAGGTAAAGTATATCCATGTTCCTGTATACACACCAATAGTCAAGGTTAGGATGACAGGCTGGACAGACTATAGCACTCCAGAGCACTACATCAACACGTGATTCACAGATGCTAAAAGCAGTTGGTTTGGGAATTTTTTCTTGTTTAGCTGCCTAAAAATTGCAATGCATTTTCCAGACACCCAGCTAAACCCATGCTCAATGAGTATCAGAGGTTGAGTATCAATTGTTAAAAAGATTCATCTCTTCCTAGTTCTGTGCAGATGCATACTTGTGTTTGTGTGTGTATGTGTATAGATATATATATATATACATATATATATATGTAAAAAAAGATGCTGCATCAAATCTTGAAAGCTATGGCCCAGGGTTTTGGCCAAGAGGCTAAACTGGCTAAATTTAACATGTAATCTTGGTGTCTACAGTGGGAAGATGGTGCTCTCATGTCAAGAGAAAGGAAGAAAAAGGCTGCTACTGAAGCAATTCTGAGCATTTAAACCAGGCTCTTGTTTTTCAATAGCCATCTGGAGAAGCATTTTTCTTGACAGCGTAATGGTGATGACCTATTGTACTACTAGGATGATAGTATTACACAGTAGTAGATATAATCAGTTATAACTACATGTGATACAAAAGATACCCAAGCTACCAGGCATTCATATAATTACGGTATCTGCAATGCTGCTGCTTTTTGCTCTGTTCTTGGCAGCTCAGCTTGGCTGTACTTTGATTCATTGCTTGCTGATACTCCAGCTCGGGTAAGCCTACCTAACCTGCCTCTTTATGTCTGTGTAAGTGCCTTCAGCCAGGCAGTCTGAGCCTCTCCCTGCCTGCTTTCTCTTCCCACCCATAATCTTTTCCAGGTGTGGGCAGCATGTCTCTTGAATTTGTCTTAGTTATGCTTTTAGAATCATAGAATCACAGACTGTTTCGGGTTGGATGAGACCTTAAAGTTCATCCAGTTCCAACTGCCCTCCTACAGACAGGGACACCTTCCACTAGACCAGGTTGCTGTAAGTCCTGTCCAACCTGGCCTTGAACACTGCCAGGGATGGGGCATTTTAAGCTACATAAATGACCATCTGCCATTGCTCGGATATTCAATATACATACGTATTTGCACAAAGGATGAGGATATGTGGATGTAAACCCCCCCCCCCCCCCCTTCTGTGGCTACAGGACAGATACTGTTATTTGAAAGAGGGCACAGATTCTGGCCCTTGTTTATCAAGGAGCTGATTAATTGCCTTTTCTAACCTAAAGCACAACAGCCATTTTTCTACCAAAGTGCAACCTGAATATGTTTTAGTGGCAGCTCTGTAATGACCTGGAAATTAATGTTGTCAGCCTGGAAATGGGAACAATTTCCTTTTCAGGAGGAATGAGAATGCAGCTCCCTCCTCTCCTGGCCAAATGTTGCAGCCATTGCATGATCCTATCCAGGATCTTTTGTTTAATTTTGCTTCAGCTCAATCATTCTTTCATCCTTTGTTCACTGAGATCCAGGTTCACTATATAGATAGTACTCCCACCCATATTACTGGGTAATGAGGCAGGCTTGAGGAAGGAGCTGAAAGCAACTCTTATACTTCCTAGCTATATTTTTATGTAAAAGAACTCTACTGCCTTCATCTAATGAAAATCA
>NW_009912216.1:159783-163967 GCF_000696875.1 Nestor notabilis
AACAGCATTATGGATGGTCAGCTTCAACTGAGCTTCTGAGGAGCTCATGAAGTGACTCCTTTGGAGTTTCTTGGAGACCCTTCCTGCAGTCCATTCCCAAGTATGTGACAGGGTAGCCAGGCAAACTGTGCTTTACCAGCACAAGTTACTGTCTGATTCCGCACATGATCAGCAAATAGTAGATGTGATCTGACCAGGCACTTGCCAGGTTAGGCAACGTTCTCTTTCAGGAGCTGAGGAATTATGCCTGGAGGACTGGATGTGTTCCAACTGGTGGGTTGGAAACTGCTGCACAGAGAATTGCTTCAGAGAATGGCAACTAGCGGTGCAACATCCACATGGCAGTCACTGACTAGTGAGGGGCTCCGAGATCAATGCCAGGGACTGATGCTTTCCAGCATACTCATTGCTAGCCTGGACAGTGACATGGAGTGCAACTTGTGGAGAGCGTTGTGCTACACATGAGAAGTTGCTGCCATGGCATATAGCAAGCTTCAGTCCAGAGGGGGCTTGCTGGATTTCAAAACTGGACCAGTAGCAACCTCATGTGAAGTTCAATAAGGAGAGATGCAGAGCTCTGT
The DNA here is from genome assembly GCF_000696875.1 of Nestor notabilis. Lineage (NCBI taxonomy): Eukaryota > Metazoa > Chordata > Aves > Psittaciformes > Psittacidae > Nestor > Nestor notabilis. The sequence goes on from NW_009912216.1 coordinate 160,365, forward strand.
GTGTGGGACAGAGCACCCCCAGGCATCTCCAAAGGCTGCAAAGCAACCAGTGGAGCAGCAGCCCTGACGAAAGGAATCCATAAACAGTGCGGTGTGTGCCAGGCTGAACATGGGCTGCCCTACTACAGGACCTCCAGATGATTTTGTTGAAGCATCTTGCTGAAAGTCAAGATGAAAGCGCACCTCACCCTACACAGATTTTGGGACTGAAACATCAGTATCAGAGAAATGCCTTTGCCTAAATATTACATGTGATAAGACTTCCAGAATTTGCTTGGGATATTATAAAATATTAATGTTCTTATACTAAGTCTACACTGTCTTTATTTATCATCAACTTCACTAATTTTACCTGTCATAGAATAAAAGTATCTGAATGAATACATAATTATGCATGAAAATCAGTAACGTGAACGTTAGAAAAGTAGTTGAAATGACTGCTACATGTTTGAGTAGGTAACCGTGCCTCAGGCCTACCCTTGCAAAACTTCTGTTTTTGGATGTGAATCACTGCCTACCAAAAGCTTTACAAAAGACATTTCAAGCTTGCAAGGATTTGGAGCTCCACTCCCATTGCATGCAGAGCCGGCTCTGAACTGGCTGGAAGAGGTGTGCACCCAAACCATGGGACCCACAGTGGGTCTGAGCCTTGCAGGAAAGAGAAGAGACAAAGTGGTAATAGCACTCCAAACTACATACAAAGCAACCCAAAGTTTACATGTGCAGGCTCAGATTTAGATGACTTTATCAGCCTCATGCTGCCTTTCTCATTGTAATCAATTACATTCTCTTGTCTGTCAGAATCGACTACTTTCGTATCCAAATAACATTGTATGGAAGCTTAAAATAATTGAAAAACATGTCATAGTCTTTTCTAATATCCCGAAAAAGATGCAACAAATCATTTAGAAAGTGTAACAGATTCTTGTTTAACTCACCCCCTCGGGTTTTTCAGTGTCAGCGCAGACTTTGTAGAGCTACAGCTTTTTGTGCAATCTTTTCACTAAAAGTTTCTTATTTTCTTTGCCTTAACTAATGTTTAAGCATAAAACTGTACCTAAACCCATGTATGACATAAACTTCCGATCATATTTTAAAACCAGGTGCTGCAACTTGGACAGATTTAGTAAGAAGGTTACTACAGCTTCAGACCACTGAAGCTGAAAGAGAAGTGGGGTTTTTTGATAGAAAATCTTGATCTGTTTCATCTTCTTCGTGACTCTTTTAGGTCTTATCTGTCAGTCTTGTAGCCTGCAAGGTTGCAGCCAATTATATCATGATTGGTTTGCTGGTGATGTCAAACTAAGTTATACAAAACCACAAAATAAGGTTTGGTTCTTATCCTGATACTGTTTCATTAACTACAACATTGCACAATTGTATCAGCAATATCTGACCCTCAGCTATAATAATTCACTAGGATGATGTCATCTAAGCTGTCACATTACGTATAGGAGGTGCTATGCAAATAAACTTGATAACAAAATGCCTTCCTCCCTTTTGAAGGTTGACTTCAGGGGCTTAGTTTTTTGTGTACAGATGAAAGATCCCAGCCTAAGCGACTGAGCCTCTTCATGACAATCTCTTTTTTTTTTTTTTTAACCCTTTGAACTTCTTTTAGGGTTATTTTTTTTTATGTTTTGTTTTGGGGTTTTTTGGGGGTGCGTTTTTTTTTGTTTGGTTGGTTTTGTTGGGTTTTTGTTTTGGTTTATTTTTTAATAAAAAGTATCTATATACTTTTGCTTCCTAATAGTAATTCAGGGGGTCAATGCAAGGCCACTACCAACATTCACCTTTAGATTGCGTGTACATTCTTTTGGGAAGAACTGTGCAGGTTATTGCAAATCTTGCAATATTTTGCCTTCTTTTGAATGGAAGACTACAAATCATATCAGTGGTAAGGCCGTAATTACATTGTAGGCCTGCTGCATTACTTTTTTCCTACTTCTATTCCCTTTCTCCCTCTCCTCCTTACCTTCGTCATTCCCACAAGTACTTAATGCTCCTCCTGTTAGCTGTAGAAGTGATACCCTGAAGGAAGCTTTACCCACAAGTTACTTTTTCTGGAGGTAGTTATTTTGTGTCCTCTGACCCACGCTAAAATTAAATTCTTATCATCAGTTTGGTTGTAGGATTTATGTATTGGTGTGGAAAGATTAGTATTATTAGTATATTTACAATTATTATCTAGAACTCCACTGTGATTACATTTAAATATTCCTGATTTTAGCAAACCATGCTATTATTCCTCCTGCTGCAGTATATTTATATTGGATCTTGTGAAATCCGACAGCACCTTTTCATGTACACTGGGTTTTCATTTGCGCCTTGGTCATAAAAAAGCAGATGTTGTGCCTTCCTCACAATTGTCCAATCTTTTCTTTTCTTCCCCCTCGATCATCCACCAGTCTAATGTCTGTGCACAAGATCTGTCTCCTAAGGTGTTGAATCTGCAACTATTTCTTGCGGGTGTTGTACAATTTCTTTCTGTCAACCTGTTTTGTTTCTAACCAACTCAGCTGACCAGACCTGCAATTCGCCACTCTAAATGTTACGTATCTTTACTTGTTTATTGTTAAAATAAGCATAGATTTCACAGTTCAGAGTTTCTAAGCACTTGTACTAGCATCAGGTTTGGAAGTCTCGAGTTTCCACGGTATTTCAAAATGGAAGAATGACGCAGCTGGAACAGAAGAAAAAAAGCCTTGAGATGACTATTTGCCTAAGCTGCATGGTTAAAAAAACCCCAAAACAAAATAACCACACAACTTTTTCTTACTACTGATCTTATTTCTGTTCTTCCCCCACTCCCAATTGCTTTGCAAATTCGTAATTCACTGCTTCCAAAGGTTCTTCAAACTTGTTCTACTGGTTTTCAGAAGCAGGCAGACTTGTTTTCCTCAGGTCTTCGCTATACCAACTGAACTTAATTCAATTTTTCATTTTGCTCCTACAAAGACTCTCGGGATGCTCCTCGAAGGGCCCTAAATCATCCCGTTGTATCCTATGGATGTATTCAGTGTGTGCTCAACAATACTTTAATTACCGGGTATATGACACCACGCAGGGCCGCGCTAAAACGAAGGCACTGTTTAGCAATCATAAAGACCTCAATCCAACAGTTAATGGCAAGGTGCCTTACCATGAATAATGCAGCCAGCTCTGAGGGGAGCAGGTTTTAACGAAAACCCTTTCCTTTGCTCGCTGTCATGTGGCTAAAACAAGAGAGCTCTCAACTTCTTGTCATGGGCGGACAAGGGCAAGTTCTACCCTCATTTTTATAACATGAGGTCTGTGTTTCCGAGGGTTTGTAGGGAGCTACAAGCTGTAAAGCTTGAGCGCCACTGTTGGCTGTAGCGGAGCCGCGGTGCCAGGGAAAAACGTGGGTTGTTTTCTTGATAGTGTGCATTGCCAGAAGCCATGAGGGGGGACGGGTAGGGATCCCGCTCCAAACTGCTCATTTAGTGAGGCTCCGCTTCTGCTGCCGGCATGATGGAGCTCTGCCTGAAACGGGCCGGTCTCGGCCGAAATGAGAAAAGGCGATGGAGCGGCAGAAGGGCAGAACAGCCCAGGCCTGCGCTGGGTTAAAGAAAACAAGGTCTT
>NW_009912217.1:0-834 GCF_000696875.1 Nestor notabilis
TATAGATTAATGTTCCTGATACTTTGTCTTTTTCTTTCGCACAGAGATTCTCAATTGTTACAGTAAAAACTGATTCTTACTTACATCTTGAACTGTTATGCACAGTGCTTTGGGCTAAATCAAGAGTTTATTCCTTGTGGGTATTTAAGACATAAAAAGTAAAATGTCTAAACCACAGATGAACATACCTTGTTGATGTATCTTCACATGCTATGTAGATACTTTGTCTTTTTCTTTCGCACAGAGATTCTCAATTGTTACAGTAAAAACTGATTCTTACTTACATCTTGAACTGTTATGCACAGTGCTTTGGGCTAAATCAAGAGTTTATTCCTTGTGGGTATTTAAGACATAAAAAGTAAAATGTCTAAACCACAGATGAACATACCTTGTTGATGTATCTTCACATGCTATGTAGGGAAAACTTCATCTAATGTTTCATGTTTACTCTAGATGATGATACAGCTAAAAATACTACATTCTCCCCACTGCAGGCAAAATTCCAACCCATGGTGAGCCCACAGCTCACTCTGATACAACAAAAATTGCGTTCTAAAACTGCAGGTGCAGGTTCCCCATAAATGTCATTTTTTAAAATGCAGAAACAAAAATAAGCACAGCCAATCTTAATGCTTCAATTAGAATATTAAGTCTCATTTGTCCATAAAACAATGAATTGCAATGTTTGAAATAAAGTTCATGTGAGAAAACCGCAAAGCACAGCTGCTCAAGTTGGGAAAGGCAGTTACTGTTGCAAAATGCCAAATTCAGACTGTTAGCGGTAAAACAAACAGAAAGAAAACCAGTCATTAATTATTATACACCGATCACACC
>NW_009912217.1:859-1061 GCF_000696875.1 Nestor notabilis
CATTTAAAAAAATTGTTGTCATTTCCCTTTTCTTATGTCATATATTTGTTTCCTGCAGATCCTCCATCTAACTCCCAAGAAAGTGTTGGATGTTGGAAAGGCATGGTTTAAATTAGGTTTCTCTGATTTCTGAGTGTCTTGCAACTTTTAGATCTACAAGGTGGCTGCAGAGCAACCTATCATGTATTAATCTTGTGTAGGG
>NW_009912217.1:1213-21125 GCF_000696875.1 Nestor notabilis
CAAGAGTAACTATGGGAAAAACAAGTGAGTGACCATGAAGAAGCAAAATTGCACACGGTTAGAAAATACACTACGAGTATCCAGAAGACTGAGTGTAGCATGGCAAAGCTAAAGCACTATCTGATTTTTTTCTTTTTTAATAGATAGATGGATAGATAGGTAAGAGAAAAAGGTAATGAAGAAGCTAAACAGAGAAATAAGTTGTAAGCCTCATGCTGATTAGTAGAAAATGTCATTAAGATTGATGGGGTCATCTAAGACACTGTTATCAGCTGTGCTAAAGCACATACACATCTGCATCGCATTTCCATAAAACCTCTGAAATCACAGGGATGAGGATGAGATTATGATGAGCCACAAAGGGCTAAGCTGACTCCATCAGGCCATCAAACCATGCGAACTAACAATCTGTAGTCCAACAGCAAGAAGAAATGAATTAGTATTACCCATCAAGATGATTTCTCCAAACACTCCAAACTGAATTTCCATTTCTTCCGGATAAGTGTATTATTAAAGTTTATAAATCCTGTCTTGCACAAACAGCTCTGCTTTTCATGCAATGTATTCTGCTGTATTGAAGTGCACTACTGAGAGTTTTCTAAGACATTTCCTTTCTGTCAGGGGTCTTGGAATTCAGCTATTGAACAACATATGGGAAATGCAGTGGGCATGTGTTTGTCACTCTCAGCAAATCCTTACTCTATACCGTGATTTGGAGATCACTTTTGAAATCTTATCTAAGTGAGGGATAAGACAGCATTCACATTGCTTCATCTCGAATACAATAAGGTCAGTAACAAAGTCTGTTAACTTATGATTGACAGAAAGATGTTCCATTCCTGGCTTTTTATTTAAGCCATTTCTACCACTGACCTCCAAATATAAGCTATTGTAAACTCATTTATTTTCAGTCAATCATAAAGTTCCATTGTAAAGATGTTTAAGCTCAGCTTTAAATACAAATGAATACTAAAGTCATTTCTTCGCTAAATGCATAAAAAAAGCTGAAGCAAATTTAACCTGTCTGCCACATAGTGTTTTGAAAGGATAAAGTGAAACAACTCCAACAATTCCTATTTAAAGCAGATCTGTTTTTAGCAAGTTTGGCTCCTAAGAATGGATGAACTCTTTTCCAGGGATACCATTCTACTAGTACAGAACTGTAAATACACAGCATCTTGAAAGTAGGACAAATTAATATTTACTACACCCTACTAAATATTTTATTGAGTACAAAAAGTCCACTCACTTAAAACACTCCATTACAATCTCAGAAAAATCTTCCCTTAACAGAAAATGTTCTGATGTCAAGCCATAGCCACCATCATTTTAAAACGTTACCATGACAACCACCAGCAACTTAGGGTACTGCAACACATAACTTGCCTCCAATGCTTAGCTCTCTGCTCATCTACTGCAAAAAATTTTTTTTCACTGACAGAAATCCTACAAGTCTGAGAATATTTCTAATCAAGCCCCTTAAGCTAATGCTTAAGAAATCTCAGAAATGACTCTGCATTGACCTGCTTCTTCAAGCAACACCATTTGGCTTTGCAGGCACACATTACACTGTTTACTAGTCAGCAACTAGATCTGGATTTTTGGAGTTCTTAAAGGAAGTCCACTGTGTAAACTCTAACTAGTTTTAATTCACATCATAATTACCAAATATGCATATTTAATTAATTCAGTTTCAGCCATGTATTTGTTTTTTCTTCAGTTCAGATTCTGCTCTCAGATTACACTAGGCATCCTTTCTCTCATATCCATATCAGTCTCTAAACATAAGTGAATATACTCAAAACTAATACAATAATCTGTAATAGAATAACTTGCTTGAGAATGTTTTGACTATGACAAATAATGTTCAGCTTAAAAACTGTAGCCTTCAGGGAAAAAATAATAAAACTTCCAATTATAAAGAATTATACTCTGTTTTTCACATTTAAAAGGAAACTGAACAACAGCAATAAAGTGTTGTAACTAGCTTAAAATCCTTATCAATCTGTTAAATGTATTGAAAACACAAATGTATACCTTCTGGAAAATCATGGTGGTACAAATTCTAAATCTCTGTTGGGCAGTACTTCATTGTTCAAGAATAGCAATTCTATTTGGTGGGGTTTGGTGGGTTTTGTTTTTTTTCCTTTTGTCCCAATAAAGCATAGCAATATATTACCTCTGTACAAAGCTATCTTTTGTAGACTTCTTACACATGATTTCCAGGGGCGGGTTGAAGAGTTTCTTATAAAATACCTGACTTATGGGGATGTCCTCCAAATAATTTATGGGAATTCATCCTAATGCTTACAGTTTTCCAGAGGATAAGCAAGTAAGGTGAAAATCTTTAAACCGTTATGCAAGTGCTGTAGAGAGCACCAACTTCCATTTTCTTACAGCATCCCTTACATATGTACAATTTTTTTGTCTATTGTGGAGACATGTCTCATCATTTTTAACAAATTGCTATCAGATACCTTAAATAACAGGACAGGAAAACCTTTAAATGCTCAATGAATCCTGAATTATTAAACATAAAAGGGTACTTTACTATATTTATTATCATACTGAAGGAAATTATCATCACTGATGTCTGGATTAAGCTCTTTTCTTTTTAGATGGGCCCTTCAATGCTGAGGTAAATGTAAAGACACATTCCTACAAACCACCAGATGTTTTTGATGTTAATGAGTGTAATTTCACTGTGCAGCACATTGTCTTTGAATACAAGAATGAAAACATAGTATTTAAATGAAAGAAGCAACAAGTTAGATTCCACAAATAGCTGACTTCTTATTTAAATTATTATTTTTGTAGAATTATTTTGTATTTGCTGTTTTTAAGTTTTTCCTGCTGGAAGTACTTGGAAAAATCAGCATACTAAAACACACACAGGTGGGAGAAATTAACAAAATGTCGATGGTCTTTTTACCAGAAAAACCTGGGAAACAGTTCTTCAGTTATTGGTCACCCCTGTAGTTCCATCAACTTAAATGCTATTCCACTTAATTATCCTTGTGAGCAAGACATGATACAAATTAAATTCTTCAGTTATGCCTCATGATTACATGACCTATTTTGCTGACACAGTACATTGCCAATCTTCTGTACTTAAAAAAAAAAAAAAAAAAAAATCAACAAAAGTTCAAGGATCACAGAATTAAGTTCACGGTGATTTTTATGTGCTAGTATGAACAGTAACTATACACCTAATTTTTAAGTAACACTCTTATAAACCCCATGGCAAAGAACTAATTCTTCTGATACCTTTTCTATGTTACCCTGCTGATTACTAAATCTCATACTTCCTTGAAAGCTTATCAGCTAACTAATCCTTAGCCCCCTGCAGACACCTCATCCATCTTCTAATGTGGCTGTGAAGTCTGCTTTCATTATAGCTCAGTTTTTACAATGTGGATAGCCATATGCTTATATACAAGGGCATTAAATCAATAGTAAATAATAGTTAATAGAGGGAAATGGTTTAAGAAGCACATTTTTCCCTCCTTGGCCCCAAATACTCAAGCTCAGTGTAGTGGTAACTCCTTTAATCATTTTGCAAACCTTATGGACGAGGCACCAAATACGAAGTGTGGTGAGATAAGAGGAACAGGCAAGATGAAAGACTTAGGAGTTCTCTTAAGCTCTGTTAGACATTGTTCGTTGGTTATAAGGTTTCTGCCTATTTTGTACCATCATCCCATTATGAAAGATGGTCCTCCATGAAGCTACTAGATGACAACTTACACTTGACCTAGATTATATGTTTCAGCCTATTTGTCTGATGTACTCTGGTTCATTCAATACTGGTTTGCAGGTCTCACAGACAAAAGAATTCCCTAGAGAAATATATAGGAAGAGTTCTGGATTTGGAAAGATCTATCAGGTCTACTAATTTGTTAATAAGGCCTATGAATGCAGAATGACCAGAAAGCCAAAAACTACACACAACCCAAAGTACTACCCTATGAACACGAAACACAATGTCAAACAACATATTTAGAGTGACAAGGGGGGGAAACCACAACAAACCTCCCCAAACAAACCCCACAAAACATCATTTTAAAACTGTATTTTTCAAAGACAGATTCTAAGATACAGTCTTCTGCTTAAGTTTTCCACTTTAGTGAAGAGACTTTGCAAGGCAGCCAACACCCTCACTTTGCTAAAAAGTGAAAAATACCATAAAGTCTGTAAAACTCAGTAACACCCTCACTTTGCTAAAAAGTGAAAAATACCATAAAGTCTGTAAAACTCAGTAATGTATTTCCAAACTGATCTTTAAAAAAGAATGAAAAAATATATATAAAAAAAATCTTACTTCCCTCTCACTGGGTTAAGGTGAAAAGCCTGTTACTTGCCTCCTGTCTAATTTTGTGCCACAGTAACAAGCACAATGCTGAAACTGTCTTTTAGCAGACAGATTTGGAAAAGCAATATAATTTCCAGAGAAAAGCCCACTGAGATTTTATAAGGTTCAGATTTTCTTTAGTTTTATCTCAGCTCCTTCTACATCCACCAAGATTCTGAGGCAGGAGTCACAAACAGATCACAAGGACAGCAGAAGTTCTCTACTTGACATTCTGTAAGTTTCTTTAGTGATGAAAGAAGCCAGGATCGAAGAAAGAAGAGCTGCCTTTTGTAACACTAGTAACAACATATTTTGTTATGGATTGTAAGGCATTTAAATAATTAGAAGGCTACAAGAATCTACCTCCTTGGCAGCTACAAATTCTTTCAGGTAAGAAAGATGAGGCATCAGAAAATCTATCTGATAAATCATGCAGAGTTTCCAAGTAAGTTCTCCCCTCCCATGGACTTTTTTTTTCCTGCATGAGATGATGATCAGGCCATATGTTACTACGCCAGATTCAGTATTTCCTAACTGAAACACATATAGTTCCTACATTAATATTTCCTCCAAACATGGCAATCTTTAATAAAAATAGATACCTACTTTAATGTCTACATCCTACAAAAATCATGACTGGGACTCTGTCCTCAAAAGCAGCTCTATATTCAATTACTTTTATAAATATCATCCCCTTTATTTTTAGGTTTTAAAAGCCAAGTAAATATTGCATTTAATAGTAAGCATGTGCCCTACTAAAGGGAACACAAACTATAATGATATGCCTAGCTCAAAAGCAAATCTAATCTACTTGCTTATTAAATTTAAATGTGTTTAAGGCTGATATGGTTTGAAAATGATATGTAAAATAACAGCTTCCATGGCTATAAATGTCAAGTCTAAAAATTATATGCAATATAACATACAAAATAAATGCTGCTTCATCTTTACATTTCAGTGTGATCAATTCATTAAATGAGGTATTACAAGCTATGAGAAAATTTTACAACTCCTGAGACATAATTTGTCACAGGGTATTACAATGCAGCAAGGAAATACTTTAGAGGTTTTGTCATCAATGGATTAAAATTCTTATTAGAAAGAAGGTGCGGAAAAGTAGCTTTCTGATGTACCATGGCCAAAATTACTCATCACAGCATATATTAAACACCTACGTGATCCTTTTTCATTACATAGTCTCTGTATAAAATGCCCCTTTTTTTTTTTTTTCCTTTGGAAATAAAACAAGGAAAAGATAGGTAAAGTATTTTATTGGACCACGAGGCAAGGACACAAAGGACACAAAGCTTCCCCACCACACCAAAATACTCTCCGGCAGTCTTGCGTTTGTTTTTGTTTCCTTTTTGTTTTTACCTACAATATAGCAATGGTCATTTCTACTTGCTGTGTTTTCCAGAAATTATAAAGTTTTTTCACACCACTAGTTAGAAAGAAGCTAAGAGCCATGAAGCCAAGAAATATAGTATGTGTACCCCCGCCCCACCAAACAGTCTCTGGGTATTTTCCATAGACAGTGTACCAAACTCTTGCCGAGAAAGCTGTAAAACCTGGAAAGCCATTCTGCATCTTGAATCTATGCAACTCACTATTCCAGAAAATATTCACAAAAGCTTCAGCTTAAATAATCTGCTCATTTTATCACTCTCGGTAATCAGTACAGAGATACAAAGAGGATCCCACAGGACTTGACTCAGACCATCTAAATTAGACTCTTACTTTGAATTGCCTTCTGAAGGCGTATCTCTGTTCTTTACTGATTATAGAGGAAGAGTCAGGAGTCTGTGTTTTAGGAACATTACCCACTCTTCTCTCCAATCTTCATTCTTCTTTTCCAAATGAGACACCACTAACAGATGCTTTGACTGCACTATTGTTAGCAACTAGTCCATCAAATTTATTTTCTTAGTCTTTCTGAAGTTTAAAGAAGTTATAAAATTATCATGATCCTGGAGACCACTGAGAAAATCATGTTTCGACTGAAGTGCTACAAGCAAATAAAAATTATCTATACAATGATGACTTTTAATTTCACCCAAGCATTTGTATACACTTTTTACTCAAATGTTCAAAAGGTCTTGACTGCAAAAGAGTATTATTAAGATTTAAAATTTGTTCATACTTCGCTATTTGTAATTAAATTCTGTTTCAGTAAGAACACTGGCTATGAACATTCAGGCCTAGGATCTTTTAATAAGACAGCAAGACAGGAGCAATTTTCTTACATGAACCTTTACAGCAGCTAAAAAGCTAAATGCTACTTATTATTTCTCTGCAAAATAAGAACAATAATCATGGTTATGATTTAAAATAATTTTATTTTAAAATCTCATAAATATTTCAAAGATATGTGCTTGCATCTTGCTTTATCACTTTTCCAATCTGTCAAGTATTTAACACATTTGTCTTTCTCTGACATATAATTTTGATATCATGTAACAGAAAAACACTCATCACCCCACATGTTCGTAAAGTGCAATAAAATCTGGTAATATTTTTGCAGGCCAGTATCTAGCCATGAATTTCTGCTCCCACAAACCCATCCATATTACCAGGGGAATTATTAGGTGGCTGTATCTTCCCAGGCACTCACAACAAGATAACCCTAATCTAGTCTTATCACTTGCACACAAAAGCACTGGATCCAATAGGCTTCCATGTAATCCATCTCTGTCAACTGCATTAAGGAAATTACCTGTCAGAAATATCATGGCTAAGATTCTGTGATTAAATGCAAACTTAGAAAATGCTCAAGGGTATAGTAAAAAAAGCTGTGTAAAATTGCTTTCAGTTTAGTATTCCTAATGTTAATGTTATGTCCACAAGCATTTGAACAACATAAAGAACCAAGTAATTTATCAACCAAGTATTGCATTGCCAAAGGAAACAGAATGGAATTTTAAATTTGTCATAATTCCATGAAGTTGCCTTTTGTTATTAAGACAGTAACACCTTAAAAAAAAAAAAAAAAAAAAAGAAAACCTTTCAGGATCTGAAGAAACTAAAAGCACATCAGGTACTTTAATTTTATCCGTTTCCCAGGAAGGGAAAGCGCTATTGCTGATGAAGTATAGAAATGTCTGAACTTTCATATTCACAATCCTAATATTATTTTTATTTCCTTGATAGTTGTTTGTCTCTGCGAACTTAAATTAACGATTACTTCAAGAGGTCTGCATGGTTAACAGCACAGTCCTACCCCTCAGGTCACTTGGGTCCAATCCCCTTCTCCATCAACAGCTTAGATCTTTTCCTTAGGCATCTTTCTATAAACTGGACAGAACAACCATGTATATGTGTGATTTGAACATAAATGCGGCATTAACCATGAATATCCTGGCTTTCTGCAAAACAAGAGAACATAATAAAAGTAGGAAAAAACCCAAAACAACAAAACACCTTGACTAATAATTCTACAGCTGAACAATTTTGCAGGTTTTGAAGTATTCACTCAAGAATATTCTAAAATGCCCAACGTGCTCTAAAGAAATCAAAGGGGGGCAAAATTACAAATAATCAATATTTAGTATATATTAATAATACAGCTCATACAAGAGTCTAACAAAGGGCCATTAAGATGATTAAGAGACTTGGCACATCTCTCATCTAAGAAAATGCTGAGAGAGCTGGACCTGATAAGCCTAGAGAAGAGAAAGCTCAGGGGATCTTGTCAATGTATAGAAATACCTGGAGGGAGGGTGCAAAGAAGATGGAGCCAGGCTCTTTTCATTGGTGCCCAGTGACAGGATCAGAGGCAACACCACAAACTGAAATGCAGAAGGCTCCCTCTGAACATCATGAAACACTATTTCACTGTGATGGTGACTGAGCACTGGCACAGGTTGCCCAGATAGATTGTGGACTCTCCATCCTTGGAGATACTCAAAAGCTGTCTGGACATAGTCCTGGGAAAGCAGTTCTGGGTGGCCCTGTCTGGGCAGTAGTGTTGGACCACATGACCTCCAGAGATCCCTTCCAACCACAACCAGTTTCTGATTTTATGAGAGACCTTTTCCAATTTATCCAAGCCCCTCTGAGGAACAGCCCTGTTTTCTACTATACATACTGCTTCCTCCAGTTTGGTAACATGCACAAACCTCTTGACAGCCCACTTCACCCCACTTTCCACATTATTATTAAACAGTTATTGCCCCTTGTATCAAACCCTGAGGCACACAATCACTAGTGAGCCACCAAGTTAACTATGAACCACCGATCACAGCCCTTTAAATCCAGCAGTCAGGCCAGTTTTTCAGATGACTTACCATCTATTCCTTTATCCATTCCGTATCTCACCAATATGGCTATAAGAATACTAGGGGAGATTATGTTAAAAGCCTTGATAAAATCAAGGTATTGAACATCCAGTAGGTTTCCCTTCTCTTCATAGGACAGACTGATTATTTTCTTAAGGAAGCTTTTTGGTTTTGAGCTATAGTATTCAAGAATAGTATATTTTGAAGCAAGGTTACAAAGGAAAATATTAACACCTTTAACTCAGTGAGAATATTTAACGTAACTATTTAACATTGCCAGAATTCTAATGGCAAAATTGAAATCTGAATCATACAGTGAAAATATTCCCCTGTGGTGACAAATTGGTGGGAATTTGTTCTCTATAAGGTAAATAAATGACAGTCAGTAACAGCAATCCTCATGCTTAGCTCTCTTACTGCAATCCAGCATGTATTCCCTAATTACTCAAAGGCGGGGGGGGGGAAGGGGTTGAGAATGGAGAGCGGAGGGAAGAGGGAGGGAAGTAATGCAATGTGCTAAAATCTCTAAACTTGTTGCATCACTACAGATACCTGTTCACTAAGCATCCTGAATGGTTGTTCATACTGAACAACTACGAATGAAATGGAGCTGCTTCTAAGCAGTATCAGTTCAGCTGTTTGGAAGTTTCCAAGCAGAAGGTCCTATGCCCAGGCAGTAAAGTTAAGGAGGACAACAAGCTGGAAGCAAAAGGTGGAAAGGGAAAACTGTTCCAAAGTTCAAGAGCCTCTCCCTGTAAATCTGGAAATGCACTTCCTCCTTCTGAAGAAATTTTGCTGAAAAATCATTGAATCTATCTCACAACAAGGGATTCACCTAAATTCAGCCAGGTGTAATTGGTAAGACAATTGCAAGCAGTAGGTTAGAGCCTGGCAGAGTTTATTCATTAAGACTGTCTACATTGCACCAAATAGATGTTCAGCATTTAGACTGAAGCTGAAGATTTCTCTTTGTGGTGGTTACATACCTATGCAGCTGTCTCTGTCTTACTGGAATTTTGAAACCACACAAAAAAAGGGCTCATATATGTAAAGATGTAGATTTAATTAATTATGGTAGGGTACAGATATCATAAACTAGAAGCCTCAGAAAACTAGCAGTAACGTGCTGTTTATAATACAGATATCTTCAGATTAAGATGGAAGGCTGAAACTCTACAAATGCAATCTGGTATGTACTCTGTCAACTATTTCCACTTGAAGCACCACAGAGTAACAGATTTACAATATGAAGGTTGGGAGTGAAAGTTGCATCTGCTTAATGTGAAGCAATACCACTACAAAGATTTCTTTCCATGACATAAGAAAGAATAAATGAGACATACAAAATGCATGTCCCTTTTCTCATCTTTGTCCAAGGTCAACCTGGGGTTTCACTACAGTTCTCAAAACTAGCAGAAGAGCTGCAATTGCTTCCACTAAAGCAAGCAGGGACTGGAAAAGACAGCTTACAGAAGACTGCAAGATTCATCTCACCCTTTGTGAAGACAGGACTAAAAAGCCTACTAATGAGTACGAACTTCTGAACAGCAAATGAAAGAAAAAAAAAAGTTAATGCATTTGCTTGGCTAGAAGACCTGTCATGGAATTTACAGTTACTTTTAACCTCAGTTAAAAGAGCTAGTAATAAGACTTAAAGAAATAATACAGAAGTTCTTCAACAAGTATTGTCAACCTCATTTGCTGGTTTTATACAATGGTCATTGAACAAATGCAGCTGATTAAGTCAGGGAATCATTATTTCACACAACATTTACAGCTCAAAATATATCAATAGAACCTGAAATCACAGACAAAATTTTGAACCTTTCATATTAATTACGTATCAAATTAAAGAAGACAGTTGTAAGAAAATAAAAGCGGACCTGTGCTTCATGTGGCAGTTTTATTAGTTAATTTATCACTCACCATATGTGCTGCCAAGGAAAATTATAGTAGGCTACCACTGCTAACAACAAAAGAAGACTATGAATTATTATTTACAGTCTTACTAACCACGTTAGTAAACTCAACGTAAGTGGGTCATGATCATAGAGAATGAAACTCTGTGTTCAACAAGCATACTGTACAGAACAGAAAAAACAGAAATTCACCAGTACTTCTAAAGCAGGGACAAAATACAGTACTGTCCTGGGTTCAGCTACAGCAGTCATTTTTTCTCCTTCTTAGTAGCTGGTGCAGTGCTGTGTTTTTGACTTTCAGTCTGGGAACAGTGCTGATAACACCGATGTTTTTAGTTGTTGCTAAGTAATGTTTACTCTGACCAAGGACTTTCTCAGTCTCATGCTCTGCCAGGGAGGAGGGGAAGCCAGGAGGAAGCAGAGACAGGACACCTGACTCAAACTGGCCAAAGGGGTATTCCATACCACAGCACGTCATGCCCAGTATAGAAACTGGGGGGAGTTACCCGGAAGGCCCAGATCGCTGCTCGGGTCGGGCTGGGTGTTGGTCGGCGGGTGGTGAGCGGTTGTGTCCTTTTCCCTTGTTATTCCTCTTATCATTATTATTGGTAGCAGTAGTGGTTTGTATTATACCTTAGTTACTGGAGAGCTGTTATCTCAACCCGTGGGAGTTACATTCCTTCGATTCTCCTCCCCATCCCTCCGAGAGCGGGGGGAGGAAGGAAAAGGGGGGGGAGTGAGAGAGCGGCTGCGTGGTTCCAAGTTGCCGGCTGGGCTTAAACCACGACAAGTACAACTGCAAATTTAACCTTAAAAGCACATATTGACTAATGGAAATTATATCCAACGTGAGCTGGGTAACAATTGCTGCCCAGCAGGCCGTTTATACAAAGCACTATTCTTTCTTGGAGTAACTCTCAGATTAAGAAATTCAAAATTGTTTCCCTTCTATCAAAAAGCCAATTCCATTAAACACCCTGTATTACTTCAGTAACAAATGTATATTTGCAAATGAATGCAAAGACTCCACAGCAAGTACCTTAAATTCTGGAATTCAGAATGGAAGCACTCTGTGATCTTTGGTCTAGGTATAGTACTGATTCCATAATAGTAGCCTAATGACGAACTTCATGCCTATAAAGAATTAGACTATTTTAAAATAAGTCCTTTAAGAAGAGAGATTGACAAAAAGGCTGCTTTCTCATACAAACTTCAAACATTGTTCTGTCTAGCATCCGTGCCCTGTCACTTTAAATGGTACATTCTTCTAAGGCTCTCTGGATAAAGAATAATACACATTCTGGTCTACCATCATCTATCAGTACCATTTTCTTTTAATTATTGTATTTACTTCTAATTTACCCTCTTCGCTATTATGGACTGAACCTAGTATTCCAGAATGAATTGCACCACGTTTGATGTATGGACTCTCATATAGACACAGACTACACTAGGTAGTATGTGTGCTAGAATAGTCCTTCACAGAACAGTGTCTCAGAAAAGATTAATAAGCCAGTACAGCAACAACGGCTATTATCACTACCTATCATCACCACCACCTACTACCATCAACTTTATGTAAAGAAAAATGAGTTGGAACTTGAGTGACTCAACTAACGTAATAAAACAACTGACCAGCAGAGGTAGCAACTCCAGGAGTTCCAGATTCCCAGCTACACATCAGTCCTCCAGACAACACGGCCCCTCTGTGCCTTCAAAGCTGTGCTATTACATCAGACAGAGATTAAGCCAAAAAGATGTGAGTTAGGTTAAAATAAAAAGGAAAAGAAAAGCCACAGGATTTTTTTCCTAGTTTTCCACCAGTGTAATAAAAACAGAATCCCCTTCAGCCAATTTGAAAAAGATGGACCTGATGGGAATTCCGATGTCACGTTTTTCCTAGGTTAAAGTGTAATAATTGCCAAAAGGAATGCTTCATGGGAAACATGCCTTTTTTCACTGATGTACAAAACTACACAGAAAGCACCACTTTGAATTAAATAGCTACACACTTGTATTTAAAGTGACTGATTCAATTATACTTATGTTAAACATCTGTTCTTACTCTGTTTTGACACCACACTCTTCATCTTGGTATCCAAGAACTGTCTGGCAGAGCATTAAACAGTAATGACAAACATGTCATCCTTGTTTTCCTAGCCACTCTTCATCTTTGTCCTCAATAAAAATTAAGTGTATAAAGCAGGCAAACTTGGGCAGGCAGAGAAGAGAACCTCATGGAAATGTGCTATCAGCAGAATCCTTCTGTAGACCTTGCATTGTGTAATACACATGAAAAATAACTGTATCACTAGAACTGTTAAATAACCATACTGGATTTGCAAAACAAGATGCATTTTCCCAGTTCACTGAAGAGCCTGTAGCTTTTTGGAAATCAGAATACACTTGCTTTAAGGTATTCTGCATAAAATATGACAGAATACATTTGATATAAACATAATTTATTTTGGAAACTACAAAGTTAAAATGGACTGCACTTTATACGATTCAGTGAACAAACAAGCAGACTTTATAGAATAACTAAGCACCACTTACTTAGTCAATTCTGCCACCTAGCTCATCTTGGGAAAGCTAATCCTACAACATTCTACTGAAATGCAATTTTAATCTTATTTAGGATGGAAATTCACAAATAACCCACCCAGAATACCTAAATCACTTCATTAAACACAGGTAACACAGCATATTGAAAAGAAGAGTAATTTACGCCAGAGGCACTAAAAGAAAGTTGCTGTGCATAGAAAACCTGTCATTTACAAATGAGCTTTAATTCTGATTGATTTAACGTACAGAAAACCATTTTGCTTCATTTAATCCCTTAACTACAGTTGATGCTTTAAAATATTCCAAGGGATTTTAATTTTCAAACTATGAAAGAAAATGTCCTTCATCCACTCTAAAATGAAATGTATAATACTGGCTCTTGGATAGTAATATTTTCTTTTCTTAACCAAATATAAAACTGTTTCTTTTCTTGTCAATGTCTTCTAAGAGAACAAAATGCATGCTGGGACAGATTTTCAAACCCAAGTACAGCCCAGCCTGCCATTTCATAAGCAAGTATTGATACAAGAACATCCAGATTATGCCATAGGAAATCTGTTGTGAAGATCTGAACAACTGTTCAAATATATTGAAAAAAACCAAGCTGAAAATATGCAGGCTTGATTTTAAGTTATCTGAGCAACCATGTTGAAAAATAAGGACACCAAGTAAATCTCAGAACCATAAAGCTGCCAGCAGAAAAAGAGAAAAAGACAAACTGATTTTTTTTTTTTTTTAAGTAATGAATGCTGACACACATAAAGAATACAAACTTAAGTATCTTAAGGATGCCTGAATATTTCCAACACTCAGTAGTATTTTAACTGGGAGATGCTTAGGAAGGGTTTGCGATGAGATCTTAGTAATACATAGTTGACATGATTTGCAGAGTTGATCTTTCCATCTTCTGTGCTCTTGGATTTCTTTAATTCCTCTGTAAAGTACCTGAGGCACAGCACTGCTACTTGGTCTAGTTTATCTGACCTCAACGACATGTTATGCATTAACATCACGAAAAGATAAACAGCTGTCATTATCTTTGATGCTTCTGAATTTGTGTTGGGGTTATCATAATAGCACCTATGCTTGCTGCTAGTAATGCTAAGTAATTTACTGGAAAATACTAATCCTGTCACAGTGTAGATGTTTACTTTAATAGGCAGGTTAAATTTGGAGACAAGTATTTTCAGTTTACCTTTCCAAGTAATTACAAAGGTGAATGTATGGATTCCTGCTAGAGGGGAAAGAAAAATCAAAATTCCCCAGTATTATTGTTTTACCTTAGAAACTCAAAATACTTTGTAAAAACTGAAAACTACAAAGAAATCATCTTACTCAAAATAGTAAGAAATCTAAAGAATAAGAAGCGACCTGTCTGTGACTTACAACACAACTGAAAATATACTCCCTGACCTGATTTGAAACTGAGACGTTCACAAACCACAGTATTAACTCCAAGTTTATGGCAAACATATATCCCATATTAACAAGCATCACTAATGTCAGTACTTTTTGCTGTTTATATTCAGCAAATAGTTGAAGAATAGTAAGAGTAAACACACACAATCTAAGTAAGATAGTATTCCTATCATCTCATTTTCCAATCTCCAACATTCAACCTCTAGAATTAATAATGAGAACATTTATTATACAGAAGCAAAACTCCATGGAAGCTCCTTGGAGAATAGCAGAAATCTGAAGTTTGACACATGAAGGTGAGGTAGAAGTAAGGATTTCCAAAACCCATTTTCTCCCTCATTAGAGAAGTAATGCCCTCCTCCTTTCTACATCCTCTTCACTTCCCAGTGCTCATTCAAAAGCGAAAGCTGGGGACAGAATTCATTTACAGCAGATACATCTTTTTTGTGTGTTTACAGAAACGCATCATTTTCATTCTTTCAGCAGGGAGATACAAGAAAAACTGTAACACTTCCTATTTCTCCCAACATACACTTCTTTACATTCCCCCTGTAACGTTTTTCTGTCCTCCTGCAATGTTTTCTATTCTTAGATCTGACATATTCTTTTTTGTTTTGCTTTTATTCCCTCCTTGCTTTCTTTCTCATCCTGTCTATCCTTTCCCCTTCTCTCCTCAAGTGCCATATTACTGTTCTCCTTTAGTCTACACCTTTCTCAACTCATTCTATCTCTGCTTTATTCACCTGTCATCCAGAGATGGATTATTTTAAATGCTCCCTCAACCTTTGCTGCTTTCCAGACAGGCTGACAAGAAATCTGGAGACTTAGATCTAAACCTGCTTCATAGTTTTCTGAATATGATACTGATACGGATGGAACAGAAAGAGAGTTGAAAACATGTGACAGCACTGTTGTCAGAAATCCTTAACAAACGGATATATGGAACAAGGCTCCTGACAATTTTACACATTCAATAGGGCAATATTTCGAATCTGTGGCCATTGCACAACTCCCTTTTTTAAGCTCCAGCCTCCTTTGCACTTGCACTTGACCTCTGAGCTCTCAACTAACTGCTCCCAAATATACTAGTCAAAGACCTGAGACCTGACTTGTTTTACTCTGAAACAAATCACGACACTCTTTACAGACCTGTAAAAAAAAAAAAAAAAAAAAAAAAAAAAAAAAAAAAAAAAAAAAAAAAAAAAAAAAAAAAAAAAAAAAAAAAAAAAAAAAAAAAAAAAAAAAAAAAAAAAAAAAAAAAAAAAAAAAAAAAAAAAAAAAAAAAAAAAAAAAAAAAAAAAAAAAAAAAAAAAATTGCTTTGTTTTCAGAAAAATATAGGACTCACTATTTTCTTAATTTATTCTGGTTTTCCTTGCTTGGCCAGCGAATGAGAGGTGTCCGATTTAATTTCAGAATCTGGAATCAGCTCTGCTCAGAGCAACATGCATAGTTTGTTAATGGGATAAGCTGCAATAGCCAGCTGCATAACTATTAAAATGATGCAAACACATTTTTCTGCAGTAAGTCAAAGGTTCAACTTGCTGCTAATCAGTCTATTGCTCAAGTTACGCAGCATGCTCATTCCTCTAAGGTAATAGGAAAAATAAGTAAATGAGAATGTCTGGCAGGTCACAGAACAGAACAGTTCATCTGAAAAGAATCTACAGTGATAATCTAATCTAATTGCCTGACCAATTCAGGGCTGACCAAAAGTTAAAGCATGGTATTAAGGGCTTTGTCTTAAATGCATAGTGCAGCAGAAACACTTTTGGACACTGTTCTAGTTCTTAGCAACTTTTAAACTAATTTCTTGATCCAAACACTACCTTAAAACATTATCAATGAGAAAAATGAAGGTTTCATTTAAAAAAATAATAAAGAAAAATTAATGTGGACATGGTCAAAGTTTGAAAACCAAAGTATAAAAGAGTATAGGAAAAAAAAAATCACTACACCACTACTGAAATGATGTAAGAAATTCCAAGTTTTCCAGCTAAAGCTTTTCTGTACTTTAATACTGTCATTGCATTTTCTCTGAATATTAATGAATCTCACTACATCAAAACTCTAGTCAAAAGTAACTCTGTGTACACACAGTTTCTCTCCCAAAGACTTTTACAAATAATTCCCAAGATACTATTTCTGAAAGTACACATAAAAGATATTATTACTGTTTCAGCAATATACAACAAACACCAGCAACTCTACTGAACTTTTTGTACATAAAAGAATAATTTGTAACCACTAAAACACAAAGATATCAGATAAAGGTACACAGCAGCAACACAAGAAAACACCTGCAATCAGTAACAAACCTGAATGTATGCACACATATGTCTGAACATAAACTATGTCTCACATTACATACATACTGCCTGCCTACCTAGTGCATGTAATAAACATAGGGCAGAGCATTTCTCCGTTTTTTTTTAAAAGCTTAGCACGTATGAAATTTTGTCTACATAGACACAGGAATTTGAGCATGGTTTGTAAAATTTAGAATAAAACCCAGTGAGAGAACAAGATCACTGTCAGTAGTCTGTGTGTATGAAGCATCAGTTCCAGTTTTTGTACGGGCTTTGAAAACATATTTTCTCAGACATAAATTGTCTACATACGCACACATACACAGTCCTCTTTGTCTGTTATTACCTTTTTACCTTCAGCCAAACAAGTGTGTATCCACAATATCCCAAGCCTCCCAATAACTCAGAGGGCTCATTTGGTGGAGCCAAACTCTCTGGTGGACAGAACACTAAAGTTGTAAGACAGATGCACACATACAAGTTACAGTGTATGTCAGTGCCACAGGGAAAAACATGTCTAGCCTGCAATGCTGTTGAACCTAGTAAGCCTTTACAAGTTCACCGCTCAAACCCAAACAAATTCAGCTTTGGAAACCATGGGACCTATTAACCTACTTAAATAAAAACTCATCTGTTTTTCTAAGGCAGTATGTACAATACGGAATAGCAGCATAGCTTTATTATTGGAAAACCAAGGCAATTATCTCTCTGCTCATATCAGCAGTAATGAAATTTCGACAGGGCTTATACTTTAAACTCCACTGCTTTCAGCTTTGATCAGGGAAGTACTCTACAGAAAGCACAGGTCATGGTATTCTTGTTCTAGCAAATCAGAAGAAATATGTAAACCTAATTCTAGGAAAAAACAAACAAACAAACAAACAAAAAACCAAACAACCCAGTTTCTGCATTTTATCTTTTAAACTGATTTTCCACACAGAATAATGGGAGCATCCGTTTGGCACAATGGACATTAAGAATGTAACGGACTGTGTAGCTCCTTGGGTGTTTCAGGGCATTGCAACATCCTCCCTCGGCTTCTGGAAGGAACCAAAGATTGCTGTACCTTTTAAGCACAGTACTATAAGGGCTATATACAATCAGTTATTTTCTAATCATTGCTACAGTACTATTGTACTAACTATAACACTAGCAAATTTATTTGTGTATGCAAGAGTGCCCAGCACCTATAAGGCAGATTTAACTCATTCAATGGTACAAAAATCTAAGGAAGATCTTCCAGCATCCTGTAATTGTTACTAGTCAAAATAGCTAGGCAGTTTTGCTCTTACCATTATGAAATATTCAAACAGGTGGCTGAGATTTACTTTTTCCAATTGCTTTTGAAAGGAAAAAAACTATTATAGGAAATGCCAGCACAGAAGTAGTTTACTTCCTAGAGTAATTTTGAGGCAGTGTTTTTAGTTCCACCTGGCATATGTACATACCTAGAAGGGAGTATTTCTAAAATATATAAATACATATGTATCTACTGAGTTTTAACACGGCTCTGAGTTGTAACATGGGAGCTGTTCTTTTTAAACCAAGTAATCAAACATAGGGATAGCACAGGAGAGTAATTCTTATGCAGTAGCATACACAAAGTACTTACTTGCAAAATTAAGACTTAAATTTTAACATGTGGAAGATTTAACAACTTAAATAAAAAAATTAAAAAAATCTGTAAATTCCCTCTCACCCATGAATGCCTGGAGCATACTGCTGTATTTAGAGGAAAAAAAAAAATAATAAAAGAAAATTGAACCATCCTCTGTGGAGCTCCACAATCTATCCCAGTCTTAGCTTTCCAACTTTCTTGTGATAAATTAACCTTTCTTCCCCTCACATTCATTGTATTAGCAGTGAACTCTTCCCACACCATTGTACTGGTCACATAATCAGTACAGATATATGATACACAGTCCCGATATACAGTCCCATCTGTGTTCATATGGACTACCTCCTTTCACCAGATTTGCTGGTGTAAAGCAAGGAAGGTATTTAAAGAAACCAAGGGAACTCGTAAGATCCAGTTTCTAGACTCAGCTGCTACCCAGCTGTAGTAAGTCAGAGCTACCAGTGCAAGCAATGCTCTGTACCATTCTGGAGCTGCAGTATACTAGCTTTAGCAACACTTTCAAGGAATTTAGGTGCAGAGCTGTACCAAAAGTTCAGCAGATGTACACAAACCCCAAATACTCAAAAGGCCAACTGCTTCACAAAGTCACATCCTTTGATGCACTGTGACAAAAGCCAACCTTTCTGACTTTCAGGCTACTATTCTAAAGCATATGAAAGAAGAGTATTTCCTACAGTGACTATGACAAATTTTACAAGAGGCAAATCAGTATTTTGCCTATACTGTTTCTGCTTTCAAATGAAAAAAGAAGCAGATGCCTAACATGTAAAATTTCAATGCGAACAGTTAACATCAGGCAATGTTGTAAGAAACCACATCTAGGTGATAGTACCAAACAGCTGCTATCAGTGCCACCTAAAATAACTACTTCAGTATCAGTTATTAACAGGTGCTACCAGGTGCACAAGTTAGTTTTGAAATGCACTCAATATGCACTTGGTAACATCTGAGTCTCATGAAATAACATCTTTATTGAGCTATACGCTACTGAAGTTTAAGTTCGTTGAACTGTTCTTTAAGTCAAAATGAAGTTATTTCATTGCTGACAAAGAGGCTTTGTTGTTTTGTGAACATATATACTTTTAAAAAGGAGGGTGGCTTTTTGGGGATTGCCAAGGGAGCACAGCGGAGCTTGAACCATATGCCCAAGAGTCTGATACAGTTGGGGTTTGCTATTGTTTGTCACTTCCCACCAGATTCCAATTTCTCTCTCTCTCAGTTTAGTATTATTGATTACACTGCAGTCAGACTTACATAGGAGTTCAAATGCACCACCCTTACTGGAGAACCTGCCTTAATTTTTCAGCCACGGCTTACTGAGTAAATACTGACAATCCTATTTCAAAGTTATACTTACATACGAATTTGTGTGAGGAAGAGAGGCAGCGGGCACACGCTCACCTCAGTCACAAGAGGTCGGCGCGAACTCGCCTGAAGC